>NW_027185771.1:871227-894547 GCF_028583685.1 Petaurus breviceps papuanus
TGGTACACTGGCAAGGTTATTTAGGCAACAGAGAAGGACAGATCAGAGAGCATTCTGAACAAACCAAGGTAACCAGTTAGGAGGCAATGCCAATAGTCTACTCTAGGAAGGGATGACTGGCCTAACTCCTGATGGGGAGGATTGAGCAGAGCAAGGGACAGGGGAGAAATCCAGTTCTGCCAAGGCTATAAACAATTAGAAAGCTCCCAGTGTCAGTAACCAAGATTGTGAAGCAGAGGGGCTCAGTTCTAGATCTGAACAGTCCTTCTGAGGCACTAATGGGTCATCCAGGTGGAAGTATCCATCAGAAACAGAGAATTAAAACACCAGGGAGAGACGGAAGGGAGAGACAGAAATGGTGGAAACATAAATAGAAGTGATCGTTAAAGCCATGTGAATGAATTAGATCACCAAAGACTGTAGAGAAGAGGGCCTGGGAACTTGGGAAACACATTTAAGGGCAGGAAGGGGGTAAGAATCCAGCAAATGGGAAAAAGAAAAAAATGACTGGAGAATTAGAAATGAAGACATGAACGTCCAACGCTGCCATTTCACAGATGAGAACACGGAGGCCTACAGAGGTGAAATGATTTATTCAAAGTCAAACAGTTGCTCAGTAGCAGCATCTGGAGAGAACAGAAGTCTCCCTGAAAGGTTTCATTCAGGCACCTCCTCCTGAAGGGAGTCTTTTCTGGTCTTCCCCTGCTGTCCTCACCCCCTACATCCTGAAATAATTCTGAACTATTTTTTATGTGCTATGCATTTATTTATCTAAGCTTCTATTGTATCTTGCCAGTAAAATGGAGCTCCCTGAGGGCTGGGGTTATTTCATTTTGGTCTTTTTTCCCCCTAGTGCCTAGAATAGTATCTGACACACAGTAGGCATTTATTGAAACATTTGTAGAATTGGATATTCAGACTCCTACTTGTGGCAGTTAGTGACAGGACAGTTCAGCTATCAGCCTTCCACTTGGGCACTCAAAGGGTTAAGGAGTTGTTATAGCCCACTGCCTGGCTCTCTCCTCCCTTGTCCTATAACCTGCTGGGATGGTGATGAGCCAGAGGCAATTTTAAAAATTTCAACTTCGTCACTGACTCTGCCTTATTATTGCAGTTCAGCATTATTCAACAATGTACTTACTTTGAAATCCAATGACCATAGACCATACACAAATTTCCATGAAGGGAGCTAAATTCTTCAGAGAACGTAAATATATCTACAGGCGAACTTCCATAAGCCCTATACATCACTGATTAAAATTGCCATTACTTTTTTTTTTCAAACATACATACCTTCGGCACTTACAGTAAATATCATAAATAATTAAAACTAAGTAACCTAAGTACGTTTTGTGAAGTACTGTCCTTGATTTTTTTTAAACTGGGTTCTCAATAACTTTCATGGTTCAATAATCTACAAAAGATTTCCAGAAATGGGCACAAACAGTGGCATTCAAATTTCTAATAATTTCTAAAATTTCTGATATTAAGTACTCTATGAAAGATAAACGCACTCCCAGAAGAACAAAAGGAGCTTCTTGTCAGGAACAAACACTCCTTTTACCACCAAATTTATTGCTCTTGGAGTAGACGTGTAGTCCCATGGTCAGGGGGCCCTCACCATGTTGGATGGAATCCTTACTGAAAAGTTATCTATAAAGTAAAAAGTTATATATACCAAAATGTCCCATTGACTTTCACCAGAAAACTGACTTTCACTAGAAAATTGACTTTTTAAAGGGAAAACATGGCTTCTTTACACACACAAATACAGTGCGGGAGAGAGAAGAGAGACCGAGACAGATTGGTGGGTCACAAAAATAGTGAAGTGTCTCTCCAGAAACTGCAAGTTAACCACAAAAGCGCTTTTTAAAAGGCAACATCAAATGGGTTTCCACCAGGCTACAAGTTAAAAACTCTGAAAACGAATGTTCTAGGGTAAGGAAGAGAGTATATTGAAAAATACAGCTCCCAAGAGTTATAACTTCCCCATTCCCTTTCTCTCCCCGACAGAAGGGAGTCTATTTTAGGAGGGGTTCTTTTGTAAGAGCTCAAGACTCCTAACTCCCAAGGTGCATTTCAATCTCCAAACAATGCTCCTTGCCCCCAGAGCATTCACTGTCAATTCTTGTACCTCCTATATCTGCCTCCCCTGGTATTTTATTAAGTACAATTAAAATTCCATATAAATCACGTCTTCAGTCTGCATATAACTAACCTGTCCCTTTCTTTTTAATATCTACAATGGGAAATCTCATTGAAAGTGGATGTACAATGTGAAAAGAAATTTAGGCTTCTAACCCAGCAGATTATACATAGCATATCAGAACAGAAGGAGACTGTTGGGATTAATTGTTAGTGATGAGGAAACTGAGGACCAGCGCAGTGAAGGGGCTTGCCCAAGGTCATACAGCCAGTGGGTAGCAAGAGCTAGGACTTAAACCAGGCCTCTTAAATCCCAGGCCAGCACTCACTAACTCCCCAGATGGCATGCCACAGCACAGAACTGCAAAGGCCGCCTATGCATGGAATCATGGGGATGTTATTAATGACATGTTATTTAATGCCTGATCCATAAAAGAGCACATTGATCAAGCAGAGTATAATGTCCTGGATCTAGGTGGAAATATCAAATGACAAATGAGATAATGTATGTAAAGCACTCTGCAAACTATATAAATGTCAGCTATTATTACTTTGAAAAGCATAACATTTCATACCAAATATCTATAGGTATCATCATCAATTCCGTTACACAGAACAAGCCTCAAAATTTACAGTAACCAGTTCATTTTTTTACTTCCAGAAACTAACTGGCACCAAGCTTGCGCAAAGTGATGTGGGATAAAGGGCCCTTGGTCTCAAAGTCAGAGGATCTTGGGTTTGAACCCAGACTCTACCACTTAGTCTATATGTGTCCTTGAGAGAATCATTTCAACACTGTTTCCTCGGCTACAAAATGAAGGGCTGGACTAAAGTCCTTTCCAGCTCTCAATCTGTGATACTAAGATTAAACCCAGGTGTCACCAGACAAGATTCACTTGGTATTTACAGTTACAAATACAGTATAAATTGGTATTCCAAAGATATTCTTTTAAACTATCAGCTTTTTTTTAATTTATTTTTTAAATAGTCTATTAAATTTTTTTAATCCCTACGGTGCAGGGATTGTTAACTTTTTTTATGCGTCACGATCTCTTTGGGAGTCTGGTGAAGCCTATGGATGCCTTATTAGAATAATGTTGGTTTTCCACATTCCAAATTGAAGGAAATGCTGAGATTTAGTTAGAGGTTAGTGAAAATTAAAATGTAACTTTCCCCCAAAAATTAATAAACTGCCCTAAAATCTAACTATGGACTCCTTGCAGGTCAGTGGAACCCAGCCTTAGAACCCCTACCAAAGAGACTCACAGATGGAAACAAGCTCCACTTACCATCACAATACTATACCTCACATCTAATCTTTGCTTTTCTTCTTCTGTTTTTATGTATACAGCAATGCATTTTGACACAATATACATTTCCCAAACTCCTTGAGAAAACATATTCCCATTCCCAAGTTGATACACAAAGAGTGTGAACTGATATTTCTCAAAGGAAGAAATCAAAACTATAAATGGATATGGGAAAATGCTCCAAATCACTAATAATTAGAGAAATCCAAATTAAAACAATTTTGAGGTTTTACTTCATGCTCATTGGATTGTCAAAAACGACACCCCCAAAAAAGACAAATGTTGGCAGAACTATGGAAAGCCAGGCACCCTGATATGCTATTGATGGAGTTGTGAAGTGGTCTAGTCATTTTTGGAAAGCAATTGGAACTAAACCAAAAGTCACATAAACTGTATACTCTTCAACTCTTTCATATAACTAACTACTAGGCCTATACCCCAAAGAGATCTAAGAAAGAGGAAAAGGATACATATATACAAAAATAACTCTAGCAGCTCTTTTTGTAATGGCAAAGAACTGCAAATAAAGATGGTGCCCCCCAATTGGCGAGAGGCTAAACAAATAATGATGCATAGACATTATTTCAGGGCCAGTTTCAGTGACATCTGGGAAGACTTATATGGACTGATGCAAGATGAAGTATGCAAAACCAGAAGAATGACTTCTACCAAATCATCAATATTGTAGAAACAAACCATTCTGAAAGACTCGAGAGCTCGGCTCAATTCAATGATCAATCATGATTCTGAAGGACCATAATGAAGAAGGCTACCTGTCTCCTACCACACACTCATTAAGAGAGGTAAAGAGACTAACTATGCAGAATGAGCCACCCCATTTTAGATGTGGCCCATTAGGGAATTTAAATGCCTGCTAATTGAAAAAAATTAATTTAAAAATTATGGTACACATAAAGGTAGCAGAATATTATTGCAACATAAAAAGAAGACAAAAGGGACAGTTTCACAGAAACTTGGGAAGAGCTATATGAACTGTTGTAGAGAGAAGTGAGTAGAACTCAGAGAATAACTGATACAATAATTAGTATTGTAGAAGACAAACAACTAGGAAAGACTTAGGAACTCTGACCAATGAAATGAGGAAGCACAGTTCCTGAGGAATGGTCTGAAAACACAGCCACCATCAGCAGATGGCCAGCCCCGGAACTCAAGGTGCAAAGTGAAACAAAAGGACTCACCAGAGATCTGTTTTGCTTGATTCTGCCTATCTGATAAAAGGGTTTTCTGTTTTATTCTTCAGGTAAAGGGAGAGTACAGCAGAGAACTAGCCTGGAAGCAGGCTTCTAGCCCTGCCTCTGACACGGCTGGCAGTGTTATAGGTGCCAAGTCACCTATTTGTTCTGTGAAGGTTGCTCTGGAGGACCTAGAGGGCCACATGTGGCCCCGAGGCTGCAGGTTCCCCACACCAGCCCGACACCAATGAAATCATCAGCCTAGTCCTCTAAATCCAGATTTTAAAAATTAAAGTCACTTCACCTCCAAAACCAATTCTTTAACATTAAAAGAAAGGATGCTTCTTCTCTCCACATAGGTATGGGAGAACACCAAAATACTTTGTATTTGCCGGGGGCTTGGCAGCTTCATCATTCCGACCAGTACATGGTTGCCACAATTGTGTATAGTGTTCTTTTCTCCATGTTCCTTGAAGGGAGAGGCAGAAGAGATTGTCAGGACCCGATGGACGGCAAATTCTGGCCCAGTACAGTGAACCAGTATCCAGAAGGCTAAACTTTTGGAAAATAACCCCTGCAAGATGTCCTAGCTGGATAAGACTGAACAGAGTGCAAGAACCAGGTTTTTCCAGTATTCACTGAATTCCTGAAATCTGCAGAAACACTGTTTACAAAAAAAAAAAAAAGGGAAAAGGAAAGAAGGAAGGAAGAAAAAGGAAGGAAGGAAGGAAGGAAGGAAGAAAGAAAGTGTATATGACCTGTTCTCCTTCATTTATTTGCACACTAGATAATGGGAAGTACTCAGAGTGAGAAAGCAAGCAGTTCAGCTGCATTAATCCCTTTTTGTTGGGGGCAGTAATTAATAGTATACTCCACATTTAAGATGCATTAAATCCAAAAGGCAGCATTATCAGAGAAGTCAGCCGAGCTCCAGGGCATAATCTTCCCTGCTGACCCTTCAGATTCACATCATGCCCTCCCAACCTCCCAGTTGCCAGCAGGGCAGACTTCTGGCCTGTGATCTACCAGCTCCCTCCTTCAAGAGATGAAGCCTCTCACCTACACCTGTCTCTCTCCCAGGCCACTCAGCTCAATGAGGAGCTCTTCCCACCAATCCAGGTCAGATCCAAATCATTTTTGGGCAGCAGCTTCCGCTCTACCACACACTCATCTGTTTTTAGTGCCTAGAAGACATTCGAAAATGCATCTTACACCAGAAGGTGTGGGAGAGCATTTTGCAAATGTGAGAGGAAGAAAACGTGTGCAGAGAAAACACTTCTGGGAATAAATCCTCACCAAATACTTCAAGGGTCCAGGATTTCAGCACAGATCACAGCCACATTCCGTCAGCAGCCCCCCCCCCCCCAAGCCTTTAGGAGAGGTGTAGCTACAGAAAAGGCATCATCTGGCACACAACCCAAGCAGAATTTAATTCTCCTACCCTCACGATGAGGAGTCATAGGGCAGTTTTGTTGGTACTCTTGCAGTGTTGTTCACAAAAGCCAATGAATACTTCACCTGACTCTAGAGGCAATCAGGCCAAACAATTTTCATCAGGGACTAGAAGCAGTCAAATGGTGCAGCGGATAGAGTGCAGGACCTGGAGTCGGGAAGACTCCGCTTCTCGTCCCTGAGGCTGGATTTGAACTCAGGAAGCCAACTGTTGACCTCCCTAGAGATTCAAGGATTGCCTTTCCATCCTTAGTACTGAAACGTTACCATTTATATGACCCATGTTACCCACCATAAACTCTAAAAGAAAATTAAGGCCAAATAGAATGCACCATTAACAACAAAAGAGAAAACTTAAGACAGAAACGCAAGAAAAGCAGAAGCCAAGAGGCTGACTGACCCCCTCAGCTGCAGCTCCAGAGCTAGAAGGGACAAGCTGGCCCAGCCTCTTCTCATTTCGGAGATGCGAGAGGGAGCTGAGGCCCCTAGGACAGCAGAGTGACCTGCTTAGGGAATAACAGCTGGGACTCTAAATCCACACTGCACTTTCCATACGGCAAACCATGTAGTGCAGAGGAGAGGCAAGGCCACTTCTGTGCATCACAGATGCTTGGGAAGAAGAACAGATAAGACAGAGAGGAGGCAGGGAGACTTCCTTAGGAGGCCAAAACGAAAGTCCAGGAGAGAGCCTGAACCACGCTGCAAACCGATGACCCAACTAAACTGTTCAACAGCAAAGGCCCAAGTTTATACTAAACCCATGCAGCTCCTGAAACCTGGAACTCCTCTGAAGGTCACAAAATCAGGTTCTGCCCAAGCAGAGGGACACTTTGAGTATTAAACACATTTCTTCAACCCAAATGATTTTCACTTTATAAAAAGGCATCTTGGGTGAACTTCCATAATGGGATGAAATGGGAAGGATGACAACTTGGTCGGGTGGGGTAGGAAGAACTCCTGCCCAGGCACAGTACAGCCTAGATAACCTCTGAGGTCCCTGCCAACTCAGACATTCAGAGATTCCTGAGCCTCACTGGCTAAAGACTTCATTTCAACTCAAATAATGTACTAGGGATGACTCTATTTGGTGTTTTCTTGGCAAAGATATTGGGGAGATTTGCCATTTCCTTCTCCGGCTTGTCTTACAGATGAAGAAACTGAGGCAAGAGGGTTAAGTGACTTGGCCAGGGTCATACAGCTAATTCAAGTATCTGTGTCAGGATTTGAACTCAGGAAATTGAATGAATTTTCCTGACTCCAGGTCCAGCACAATATGCAAACTATGGCGCCCCCTAGCGGCCCACTGTACCAAGTTCCTAATATTACTGCACAGTTTGCAGTAAGTTTGGTAATGATTTAAATGAAAGTGGTCACCTACTTAGCTCCCCATTTGACTGTCTCACTTACAGAGAACTGCTCTCAATTATCAGGAGACCCACCTCCTACCATGAAGCCGAGTCGGCCTCACCAACTCTTCATCTACATTTATGTACGTAACAGAAAAGGGAATCTCAGATTCCTTTACATCTTTTATTTATTTTATTTATCTCATTTTCCCAGCACCGAGCCCAGTGCCTTGCACACAAAAGGTGCCTAATAAATGCTCATTGGATTGATTTAGATTCTGATTTTTTTTCAGATCTTTTAACAGAAGACATTATACAGACGAGCCCCAACTTAGCATGTGAGACAACAATGATGACAATGACCAACATTTCTATAGCACCCTGTGCCAGACGCTAAGAACTTCACAAGTGTCATTTAATTTGATCTTCAAAACAATCCTGGCAGGTAGGTGCTATGATCATTCACATTTTACAGATGAGGAAACTGAGTCAAAAAGCAGGTAAGTGGCTTGTTCAGGGAAACAGGGCTAGTGAGTGTCTGAGGTGACATCTGAACTCAGGTCTTTTGGACTGCAGGTCCAGGGCTCTATTCACTGAGCATGATTCCAAGATCAATATATCTTCTTGTGGCAGGCATATCTGACATGGTGGGGAGGTTCTCCAATCACACCACCCAGGTCCACTTAACCCATCCTATTATGGGACTGGAATGGGAACTTAATCACCATTTAAAATAGTTTCCATTGGCAAAGGTATTGTGAATAATTAAAAACTAACACTGGTAGCCTGACTGTGCCTTCTAGCCACTCAAACTCAGGGCTCCCCCACAGCCCCCCAGACTTGAGAGAAGAGACAGACATGCCATCATCAAGAGGTCTCCTCCCCATACCCACAGGAGCAGGGTCCAACCATTTGTACAAGGAGTTGCCAGAGGCACATGGATAGACCTTAAATGACTTGCCCAGGGTCACACAGCTAGTGTGAAAGGTGGAATTTGAACTCAGGTCTTCCTAGCTTGAAGTCCAGCAGTCTGGGTCCATGATGCCTTCCTGCCTCTTTTGTACACATATCGATAAGTTGCAATGTGCACATAACATTAAGTGACCCAAAAGACAACAACAAAAAGAGAGTTTCTATGAGGAAATATCCCTTCTCTCCTAATAACAGATTCATTGAACTATGGTATAAAAATCCCCATGATGCTTTCCCCAAACCTAACTCATTTCTACTTCTCTGCCTCCCACTAAAATATTTTCTAGGGTAGCTAGATGATCTAGTGGATAAAGCCCTGGGCTTAGGCTCAGAAAGACTCATCTTCCTGTATTCCAATCCTGGCCTCAGACACTCAGTAGCCATGTGACCTTGGCAAAGTCACTTAACCCTGTTTGCCTTAGTTTCTTCATCTGTAAAATGAACCAGAGAAGGAAATGGCAAAGCACTCCAGTATCTTTGCCAAGAAACCCCCATGTGGAGTCATGAAGAGTCAGACACGACTGAACAACAAAAAATATTTTATAAAACAACTTGGTCTTGACATCCTCCTTCTACAGAGCTCTGATTTCCCCTCTCATATGGGTAGTTTCATCACTTTCACTTTAAAGAATTATTTCTGTCAAGGCTAAGTCTGTTGCTTCCAAAAACAAAACAAAACAACAAAATCCGTGCACTTCTAATATGTGACCCTATGCTAATTTTGGCAAACTCCAATCAATATCTGAACATCAAAACTCATTCTATTTCCAAGGGAACATTATTTGGGAGAAAAGTCCAAAGGACCTGAGTCAGCTTTCATGAAGATTCAAAACCTGGTTGTTCAGATCTGATTGGTTTATAAGCTACTTAACCTGAGACCTATGTTCCCTCATGCACTAAAAATGGAGTGTGTAAAGTAAAACACAATTTCCCAGTTTCAAGAAAGAATTACCTAGACCCATCCCCAATGAGGCTTCACCTGCACAGAAACTGGGAGAAAACCTTCTTGAAATGTTGGGAAGAATGTCCAGCAAATATCGCTGTTCCAAGAAAGAACTGGAAAAACAAGGGGCGGGCCAACGGAAAAGAGCCATCCAGGCACAGCACCTCCATTTCATCAAGGAAGAAATACTAGACTCCAAGTCTTGAATCGGAGAACCCCTACCGACAGGAATGAAGCCAGAATCAAAGCCAGCTTTCTGCCAGAGCACTGGTGGGCAGGACGGCAATCGCCGTCCAGGTCAGCTCCCAGGCCTTGGCAAACCCGAGCCACTGCACACGGGGCTGCTTCAAGACAAAGAGGCCAGGCGAGATCTGAAAGGCGGTGGCATCCTGCCCACCTTTGTGGTAGCCCCAGGCCATCAGTCTCTTCAATCTTTGCAGCACCTGAGAATGGGTAATCCAGGCTGCCAACCACATCAGAAGCTGGCTGTCCGCCTGCTCAAGTTTCCTAACACCTTGGGAGCGCTCAGCTTTCCAGGACTGGATTTCTTGTACAGATCCAACAGAACTGAAGGAGGGAAGGAAGAGAAAGGAGGGTACTGCCCAAGAAGGACATCTCACCTACATCAGGGATATTAACACAAATCCCACTGGACGCCGCGTGCCTGCCCTGAGACGGCACACATAAATCGGTCTTCTGATTTCCATTTGCCTACACGCTAAGGTTCTCCACGTGTGATCCAGGGACTCCTCCCTTTCAGAGGGTCTTCGAGGTCAAAGCTATTTTCACAATAATACAAAGACATCTTCGTTTCTAATCAACAGATACAACCCACATAAAAGCATTTTGGGAGGGAGGTCTTATGTGATTTTTAAGAGTGTAAAGGGATCCTCACACCAAGAACTACTATGCTAAGGTACAGCCGCAGGCTTTTTACACGTCCCAATCCCCCTCGCACCAAAGCCCCTTTTGAAAGATCAAGTCATGAAATTCTGCTACATCCTGTCCTGCTCCACTGGGCTCCCTAGTTTTATGGTCCCCCCCCCCACTCCCAGTTACATGATTCTTAAACACTTCCCTTATTTAACCTATTTTGTTGTGTGTTCAAAGGACACGAGTCATTTTTCAATCATTTCTGACTCTTCATGACCCCATTTGGGGTTTTCTTGGCAAAAACACCAGACTGCTCTGCCATTTCCTCCTCTAGCTCATTTTACTGATGAGGAAACTGAGGCAAACAGGGTTAAGTGACTTGCCCAGGGTCACACAGCTAGAAAGTATCTGAGGCCAGATCTGAACTCGGGCAGACACCAGGTCAGTTCTACACACAGTGCCACCTGCCTGCCCTGTATTCCCTATATAAAGGGCCAAAAAGGGTCATGGACATTCTCTGCAGCAGAGTCCTGATCCTTTTTTTCAGGAGTAGTACAATTCCAGCTTGACAAAAATACATCTTCAAACACAAGAGCCAGAGAAAAAGTGGCTGTTCAGAAGAAAAGAATTCCTTTTTGCCCTATCTCATGTTCTCTAACTAATCTTCTCAGGCTGGTCACTGTCCCAACTGTTGCTTCTTCCTGGCTTCCACTAAGATGACTCAGTACCAAACTTACCCCCCTTCATCCTTATCTCATGAGTAAGTTATGGTTTCATCTTAGGTCTTAAACGCAAGGAACACTAACAATTTTCCTCTTTTTTATGTGAATTTTCATGTCTGTTTACTCTGTGACCCCTTTGTGAACTATGAACTTTCCTCTTGCCTGTCACTGGTGTGGGAATGTCTTAAGAGTGGCAGCATGATTTAGTGTGGATAGCAGAGCAGTCTGCATAGAAGACCTGGGTTCCAATCCTGCCTCTGGAATACACCAGCTGTGTGACCCTGACCAACGGCTTAATCTCTCAGTGTCCCAGGGCAGTAGCCAGATCTACATTAGCAGAGATTACCCATCTGGGAGTCCTTTATACCAAGGAGATCAAAGAGCTAGCCTGAAAGAGGGCCAGGGGAGGAGAAAAACATTAACTCAAGATGACTCTAATACTTTTCAAAGCTGACCTTGGTAACCTGATGCAAGATTTGGTCTTTCACACTCCCTTTCCTTCACTTACTGCCAAACTCCCACACCCATGGTCACTTTCCTTTTCTTCTCAGAGACACTAGCTAGATTTCACTAGCTTCATAGGAAGGAAGGAAGGGAAGGAGAGAGGGAGGGAGGGAGGGAGGAAAGGAGAGAGGGAGGGAGGGAGGGAGGAAAGGAGAGAGGGAGGGAGGGAGGGAAGGAGAGAGGGAGGGAGGGAGGGAGGGAAGGAGAGAGGGAGTGAAGGAGGGAGGGAAGGAAGGAAGGAAGGAAGGAAGGAAGGAAGGAAGGAAGGAAGGAAGGAAGGAAGGAAGGAAGGAAGGAAGGAAGGAAGGAAAGAAGGGAGAGAGGGAGAAAGGAAGAGAGGGAAGGAGGGAGGAGAGAAGAGAAGAGAAGAGAAGAGAAGAGAAGAGAAGAGAAGAGAAGAGAAGAGAAGAGAAGAGAAGAGAAGAGAAGAAAAGAGAATTTAAATAAGCAATCATACTTTCCTGAGACTATACTGGTATATGTGGAAAACATTTTCTTAAGATTCAAGAATATCTTCTACTATTTGCTTTCTCATCTCTCACCCTATTTTCATCACAGGAAATCAGAAATGACCCTTCTCCCTTTAATAAATGTTAACTTGAGACTAGATTCTAAGCACTGAGTAGAACTTTCCTCACCAGTACCCACAGACCCCTCAAAATGTCCTTCTTTCTATAGGCCACTTAAAGACCACTGGAAGCTTGTGCTCAAAGAGCCAATTGGAAAAGAATGCAAAGCACAGTTTGCTAAAGCCAAGGAGTCCTGGTTAACAATCTCTAGCTGCATCCAAACGCTGGCCTGTCTGGTTTTCTAAGAACATGCTCCTTCTAAGAACATGAGCCCTAACCCTTCTACAAATCTATTTCCTCAGGTGCATCAGTTGAAGAGTTCTTGTAGATCTGATTGGCTAAGGTACTACCACAACAAGGGGGAGGGAAAGAATCATGTTTCCCCTAATCCTGCCTCATGTAAGAGTTGTGCTGAAAAACTCTTCTGTGGCTTTACAAAACCATCTTAGCTAAGAATCCCAGGTCTGTGAGAAGTCTGGTTGCCCATTCCAGTCCCCAGCAGCCAATGAAGGGTCTGATCGACTCTCACTTTCTCCATCAGACACTGAGGAAGGCTGCCCGAGACACAATTCCAAGCCCCAGAGAGGACTGTGAAGGCAGCTCACATCCTTTATCAGCATCAGCATGCAAGTCAACACACACACACACACACACACACACACACACACACACACACACACACACTCAGCTCCTTCCAAACTGCCATCCATGCCCTCCCAACAAGACCTGTCCCATACATACCCTTTGCTACCAGCGTCTGCTGATCAAGGGCTTCCCATCCTACATCCCTCCAGGCTCCTCCCACTCATGTTTGCGCACAGAGGCAGCAGTCCTCTACGAGTCTGAACCTGACTGCTACTTAACTATGCTCCCCAGTGTTTGCATTTACACCCTTAGATTAGCATTTTTCCCTGTGTAGACCTTCTTGCAAAGGACATGAACCTTAAGAGCATGAGTCATCATTAGACTCAGGAAATAACCTCTCAATCGAAAGGTTGAGCCAATTCCTAGAGAGATTCTTTATTCTTCTCGCTCTCCTTACCTCTTAAAGGCCACTCAACACAAACCCCCCTCTTCCCTTTGGCCCTTTTTTTTTAAGATTTCCTCTTCTGACCACCCACTGCTTCATGTTTGTTTTAGCCAGTTGGTAAGAAGAAAAATGAGGGAGATCTCTGACATCTCTGGCAGAGCACACAGAAGACCTTTTCTTTTTACAAACTCTGACTCTTGTCAGGGCCCTTTCCTAGAACCTTTAGCCTCTGCACAGAGGAGCTAGTCTGTGCAAATTACCGAGTTACACTTAGAGCTACTTCGAGGATCGTCCCCAGCCTTGATCCTTGCTCCAAGGTGAAATCCTCCATTGCTAGCAGCATCCCATAAGGGTCCTTCCTATTCCTGGCCCACAGGTCACCAGTACCCCAGAGATGAAGGAAAAGCAGGTGTGGCTTGTTACAGGACCAATAATGGCAACATGTCCTACACCGAGTTCTAAAACTACTACCACCCCCCAGTTAGAGGTACCCATGCGTAGGTACCAACATATTACACATTACTTTATACCTAATTCTCAAAGCCCTGCCTGTTACCAAATGCACAATTGCAGAAAGAATGTTCAATGTGAAGTCACAGAGTCCCATTTCAAATTCCAGTAAACTTGGGTAAATCACTAACGTCTGAAGGCCTCAGTTTCCTCATTTGTAAAATGAGGCCAGACTCAAGGACTCTCATTGTAACTTGAGATCTATGATCCGATACAATCTTTAAAAAGGGTTGACTTTGTCAATGTAAACAAGAGGCAAAGCCAAATTCCCTACATCTTTGTAGTATATTTTAAAACAAAAGTCTTCCTCTCAAGTTCCCAAAGTAAACTTCTCCTACAATAATCACCTCACCAATATGGAACAGCTGGTGTTCTCCCATCTGAGGTACACAGTAATGGGACATGGAAGAAACACAATTTAAAAACAAGTGACACGCTCCCCCCAAAGTTGCCCCAACCAGATCCAGCATATTGACTCTGGTGATTCTGGCTGGCCATGTCATGCCAACAAAGTTACTGACAATGAATTCAAATGGAATTTATAAGTCACATTCTCAGATGCTACGCTCAATTGAAAATTCCTTAAAAAAAAAAAAAAAAACGTAGAGCCTTATGGGCTCCTTGGCAATCCACTCAAATACCCACCTGTCCACTGGGTAGGTTGTCCCTATTTTGTGCATTCTATTTCAAATCTAGGTAACCTGGAGACTAGCACTTCAGTGGCATTAAACACTGTTTAAACACTGTTAAAATAGTGGCAGATAAGACGCTCAGAATGAAGCCATGCTCCACGCAGCAGTCAACCACAAGTTTTAAAAAATTCTTTTGGGGGCAGCTAGGTGGCGCAATGACAGAGGACAGGCCCTGGAGTCAGAAGGACCTGAGTTCAAATGAGACCTCAGACAGTTAACACTTGGTTACTCAAGACACTTAACACTTACTAGCCGTGTGACCTTGGGCAAGTCACTTAACCCCAATTGCCCTGCCTTTCCCCCTTCAAAAAAAGTAAAAAAAAAAAAAACCCAAACAGAAATTCTTTTGGGGGTGACAACTATGGGGTCCTCAAAATTAGAACACATCTTAGTTCCAGTCCTCAAGAAATGAATGGTCCATTTAGGGGAGGCAAGATATACCTACATAAAAGCATGGAACACTGGGAAGCTTAACCCAGAGCAGCAACGTTGTTTGGGTCACTTCTCCAACTTGCTCCAGACTGGCTTGGAGCCTCTCCCAGCTACCTGAGTGATAAGTTACAGATGCTCACAAAAGCAGAAGAAGGAGTGGAGGAGGAGAATGTTCTCCTTAGGAGGGACCTATCCCTCCCTAGCCAGTCCCACTTACATCTATATGCAGTTGGTATAGGTAGGTTTGATACATGATATCTTCCCTAACTATTTATCAGATGAGTGCCTAACTCTGAGGCCTAAAGTGTGTGATAATGGTAAAAATGAAAAACAAAATTTTAAAAGCCTGATGAAGGTAAATTAATGTCCACTGAGGAGAACGCTTCATGGAAGAGGACCATGAAGGACTGGCAGGAAACAGAAGCAAAAGCAGAGAATGAGGGGGGGCTGAGCCTCATTTCCAGGTGTTGGATGGATGTATCTCGGATGTCAATGGGTAAATGGGTGGGCTGTTGGGTGAGAGGATGAAGATGTTATTTTAGGAGGATTAGTCTGCTGGTAGTATGGAGGACAGAAGCAATGGAGGTCATGAGACAGATTAGGAAGCTGTTTCATAATAAGGTTATGAGATGATCAAGACATAGATGAGGGTGATGGTTCAAAGAAAGATCAGGAAGGCATGAATCCAAGAAACATTGTAAAAGAAGTGGGGAGGGGGGGAGTAGAAACCAAGGAAACTTTCCAAATTTCACTTAAAGCTAGATGCTAGGCAAAGCACCAAATCAAGAATGGAGGTGTGGATCTGGAAGACTCACTCTAAGACTAAAATTGCCCCAGGGCATCCAGTAGAAATTCAGGTCTATTCCAAGTTCAATTCTGAGGCTGGGTTGTCTATGGGTTGACCCTACCCAACCATGGAGGCTTGCCTTAGAGCAAATTCAAGATTTCTGCCTCATCCCATGGTCCAACCCATAGTTCCAGATGAACCAGTACTATCCCCAATCCCATCCTAATCTGGATCTTTTCCCCTAAGGATGCCAACTGATCCTCTCCCCAGATGTAGACGAGATAAAAAGAATAACAGGATTCACATTAGTGTTAGACTTCCCTTACAAACAATTAAAAAGTTCCTGTTCAAATGGAAAGATGGAAGAGAGCATGAGTGTAACATTTTTGCTGAAGTACATTCCCCAAGCAATCTGGAATGTACATGGAACCCAAAACGTTGGAAAAGACCTTTCCTTTCAGATGCAGCTCTTATTTTACAGATGAAGAAACCAAGAGGTGAATGAAGGTCGCAGAGTTAGCTAGGTGTAGAGCTGAACCCAGAATCCAGAACTTCCAACTAAAAGTCTAGTGATCGTGGGTCTCTCAGCCTGTCTTACCATCCTACACTAGAAAGAAAGTCCCCACCCTATTTGAGACATAAATCTAGAATGTCTAGAAAACAAGACACCAGTTAAAGCTACTCATCCACAAAGATGTCAGCCCAGTTACTGATCAAAGGAAGCAATGCAAGCCAATGCATTTAGCACTACAATAGGGAGGAGGGAAAAAAAGTTGAGAAACTGTAGCTCTGCATCAATCTGCCGTACAAATTGGTAACTTCTGTTCTCCCATCCATGAATTGGGAAGCACTGATGGGCAATTCCCCCCAAAGTATTCAATCAGTACCTTCGGGTGCTTTGATTTTTTTTCAGGAAAAAAAAAAGAAAGATGCTTTATAAATAAAAGGCGCTAACATTATCATAATTAAATATGATGGTCTCCTGTTAAAAGTAAATACAGTAGACATCAGGCGTTTAAATCTATATTTGCTTTATATCTTGACTCTAGGTCAAGGTCGCTGGGGAAAAGGTAAGTTCTTGAGAGTCACAGATGGGGTAGTCTGACCCCCACACCGTTTTGCTTTTCTTGATATGAAGCAATTTGGCCTTGTTAGGAGGAAAGAAACAGGATGGGGAGGTAAATGAACTAAGGACAAGCTTGAATTAGGAGGGGACAGTTTCACCAACAGGGAAGTGACTTTTAGAAGGAAGACAACAGATCTCTATCTGGCTGCCAGACTATAGAGTCACATTTCTCATGCAAAAGACTGCAACCCATTCCCTTTCCCCCATCTTCCACAGGAGTTCAGGAAGTCACTGGAAGTGACTGGGCTGGAGATCATGACAGACTGTTCCCAACACAGGCCTCGTTTTTTTTTTCCCCTTCCCTCCCTCCCCCATGGTAGAATCCATGTAAAATATACTGGGAAAAAAAGTTTTGGACTGCGTCCCAAGGCGTGGAAAGGCAGAGATAAAAACTAAATTAGCACTGGGAATTCAATGGGAATGGCAGCCTAGGGCAGACAGACACTCTCCAATACTGGTGTGTTTATGCTGTCCATGGGCTGGCCACTAGATAGTATAGGCCTATGTGAGGAAGGATCTGGGGCTGAAAGTACAGGCAACTTGCCTCAACTACCTGAAAACAGTTTAAAAGCCACTAGACTGAGAAAGGAGGAAGGGAGGACAAGGAATGGCACCTGGTGTGGCCGGAAGTTCAGGAGTTAAATGTTCCCCCATGAGTGGGCATGTGAGGGCACATCTCCCTGCAGCAGTTTTGGGAAGGTATGGGTGTGCTTCCACCCAGGGAGTGACAGGAGGGGACTTGTCTGCTCAGCCCTTCCCTCTCTCTGTCCTAGCTCCACGGGTTCCCCTCTCCCTAGATGGTGATGGGGGTGACTGCTAGCCTACCAGGCACTACTCATTATGATTTCTCTCCACACGCTCCCTCCCCTTGCATCAAACCTGAAACTTCTTTCCCTTCTCAGGGATGGGAGGGAGGAAAAGTTCCCAAAGTCCTGAAGATTCTACCTCCATGGAGGAATGAAGGGAGCGCCCTGGACCACTTGTTGATAGGAAGCTAGTGTGAGGGTGAGGAGGAGGAGAAGGAGGAGAGATCTCAGCCAGGTAGTTCAGTGAGAACCTTCTCCCAGACATACTCTGGAGCCCATGGGCCTCATGGGGGGCTCTGCTGCACCCTCAGAATGGGGGGAGTACCTCTGAGAAAGAAGTCCATGGTGGTCTAGTAAAAGCTGCAACTCTGGGAATGGATTTGATGTCAAGTGTCAGCAAGTAAATTGCTATTGGCTTCTCAATAAGCAGCAGCAGTGAGCTAAGTGTTTCCCTGTATTGTGCAAGCTCTCACAGACTCAATACAGCGGTATTGACAGCACAATCACACAGTAATCCAGGCTCCACTAATACCTCCACTTCCTCAATGAAAATACACTTTCCACTTGGACATCAGCCCATTAGCTTGGGCTGGAAGCACTGGCTTCGATCCCCTCCCCCACCCCCCCCGGGCTGTGTGACTGGCATCTCTCCCCCCAACATCCCAGCCAATGTGATCATCATCAGGGCAAAACCAAAAGATAAACAGCCAGAGACCTACAGGAAAAGCCTTCTCTCCCATCCATAAATCACTAGAGGGGTGGAATGAAGAGCAGTCCAACTCTAGGAATGGAAATCTCCAAAGTCTCTCAGAAAATGGATATTTCCTTGCTGAGGAGATGTGCATTCAGGAAAGAAAACGCGATACATTCCAATCACTGGACAGACCAGCTCCAACTTCATGTCTACAGAACTAAGCGTGGACAAGTGGAATAATGCAAATTACACAACTCCCCGCAAATCTTGGAGTATGACACTGAAAACCAAAACAGAGTGGGAAAGGGGGTTGAAAATTCATCTTCTTCGTGGTGTGCTGGCATTAGAAAATCTGCTAATCCAGTCATAATAATGGCATCTTGCATTTATTTGCATTGGTGGTCCCTATACTTCAATGTGGCTTAAAAAAAAAATCATTACCCCAGTTTCAAAGATGATACAACAGAGAGGTTAGTGGCCATGGCCAAAGACACACAGAGGTAGCTCTCTAATCAGAATCACACATGCCATTTGCCCAACTCAGGTTGAACCTTCTCTGCCTATCAACAAAGACCTCAGCCTTAATTCACCGGTAGTGTTCTGCCTCGTGCCTCTCTAGCACTGGTGTGTCACTTTTTAAAAAGTTTTTTATATATGTCATAGCCCAATAGACAATCAGTTCCATTAGGGCAAGGGCCAAGTCCTAAGTTTTAAATATCTGCTCATTTCCCTCCTTCCTAACAACCCACAGTAGACAACATAAAAATGCTTGTTGAATTAAATAAATGGTAAATAGCCAAGGCTGCTCTCAGCCTCTGGGAGATGAAGAACTGACTATACCGAATCTCTATTTTATCATAATTTATCAAACACACAATACAAAAAGCTATCCCCCCAGCCCTAAACTAATTCTCACCCTTCACACCACACCTGCTCACAGACTAACTCACGGCCACAAAGCAAAGTAGACAATCTCAGAATTTGAGAGTTGGAAGGTCCAACCTACTACATAAATGGAAGATGTTACCATATCAGTGAAGTCTTTTCTAAAATGTGAATTTTCACTACAAATTTACACCAAAAACAAAGCAAGCCAAAACGCCAACCTAAGATTCTTCCACATCTTGCACTACATCTCAAAGCTGTCCCAGGCTTAGCAAACATTCCCACACTGGTATAGATTCTTCCTTAAGCAAAAAGTGGAAAAGAAAATGGAAATGTTGCTCATCCATGTTCCACAAATAGACATCTGGACAGAAAAGGGTTAATTCCCCCTTCCAGTCTGTGATCTGATAAATGGCTCTGCAGAAAGCAGGTTCTCTCACTTTGAGATATGATGTCACTAACCTTTATTGATCCACAATCAGAGAACTTTGCTTATCTCTCTCCTGTGATATACTGCCCCTCCTGTACTCAACTAGTGTTTAATACACTGCCAGGGCCTTGTACTCTTCATCGCTCAACACTACAGCAAAAGCCTGCCACAGGGGGAAATATTTTACAGGCCAGGCCTTGCCAGTACCGATAACCAGGAAGAGACACATTGGATGGATAGACTGGCTCCCACACTTGGGTTTCTCCCCTTCTGGCCTCCACATGAAACTTTTGTTGCTGTTCTAAATCCGGGATCAGAAACTCCCAGTGTAGAAACTCCCTCCATCAATGTTGGCAGTCAACTCACCCCAAATTTACAATCTTAAAAGAAATGCCTGAGGGCACCTGATCAGTAAAGTTTCTTGCCCATGGCCACATGGCTAAGGAGGGAGAATCTGAACTTGAGTCTTCCGAACTCCAAGGCCTTTCATAAAAATTCTCTATCTTTAAACATCTTTTTAAATAGCGTTGGGGAAGAGACAGAAAAAAAGTTCTCCCTTATTAGCTTATTACAGTCCTATAGCCCTCAAGTTTTCACCCCACACCAATTCCACTCATAGCCAATTTCAATATATTTTTTTTTACCTAAAGAGACAAATGTCAAATCAGATCTTGATTCTGATTTGAAAATTTCCCCTTGAAAATGCTTAGCATTTGCAAAGCTCTAACTTGAATCCCTGTTCCCCAATTTTATACCTTTTCCAAAATTAATTTATTTTATTTTCCAATTACACGTGCACAAGCTAATGCTGGGTATAAAACATGGGACAATTAAGGGGCCAACTGATGGCAGCATCAGGAATTTTTGAAAAGAAGAAGGAGGAATTCAATACAGAAAAGAAAGCGCTCATCCCCGGCATGGGACCCTGTCCAAATTCTGGTTTTGATTCTAAAGGGGTGATCTGTTTCCCAAGTACAAAAGTTACATAGCTTGGGGGCAAGGCTGCTGAAGCAACCACAAACTTGGTTTTTCTCCAAGCCTGGGGGCTAGTTGTGCATCTCTCTCTCACACACACACACACACACACACACACACACACACAGCCAGAGAGCCACACCCAAGGGTGGGGAAAAACCAATAAGCACCAACACACAGTTTACTACTACAGCTAGGACTGAACACCAAAGGATCTGTTTCTAACCCAGGTTCCAGGCAGCACTTAAACCCATTTCTTTAAAACCCTAAGAGCCCGGGACCCAATCCTCTGGCCCGACCAATGCCAACAAACCCCAGTGTGCCTCGTGGGGGGGGGGGGAGCATAGATAGGGGGGTAGGGTGAGGAGCATATGGAATGTGAGAGCTCCTTTCCACCCCTTCAGGGCACCCAGAATCTGCCTAATTGAACATTAACAAGTTGCTACAATAAAGTTCTTCTGTTTTTAGTGAGAACCCTTTTTCGGCAACAACAGAAGTCTTGTTACAAACTGCTTCCTCTGCCAGGCTTCAGCCCTGACAGGTGTGAACAAGATTTAAGCACCTCCTCCAACATACAATGCAACCCAAACAAAGGAGAAAGTCAATCCCAGCCTCCTGGGGTTTCTTCTTGTTTAACATAAGTCTTCACTCACTCTCAGCCCAAGGAAACCAAAGGAGAAGCCTAGAGAGAAGTTGACTGCCTTCCCAGCAGCTTAAGTCTGTCTCACTCAACAAGGTTGCCCTTCACCTCATAAACTTTGCCACCATCCATCCAATCACTCCCCACTAATAGACCCAAGAAGAGAGACTTCGTCCCATCAACTGCACAGTCCCAAAGAGCATTCCAAGATCCAGGCCCCGGCCTCCCACCCCCACAGTGGGGCATGCCCTCATCTCCCCCTGCAAGGGCTCTCCTCAGTGATAAAAGGGGAGAAGCTCAAAGGGGGCCACAGCCTCCCCCACTTTCGGGTGGTTGGCTCAAGTGGGCAGGGGAGAGACAGGACCCCTGCTTCCTCCTTCCCTGGCTACACACACTACAATGAATGAAGGGGTCTGCATTTCCTTCAGGGCCTTTTGTAGAAGGCCCACCTTGGTCCCAGGGGGCTTCTTGCTGGAAGCAAGGGCTAGTTCTTCTTTCATGGAAGTGTAGTGTCTCATTCCCCCCCACACACATTTATTCTTTTGACTACCATGTCTATACCCACTACTCTTTTAGGTCTCAGAATTCTGCTATCCCATCTGGTCAAGCCCCATCCAATTCTTCCACTTGGGGGGGGGGCAGAGAATTACAGAAGGAAGGTGGGGAGAAGGGCAAGTCAAAACCTTTAAGGTACACCTGTGGTTAGCTGGCTGCTGCCTATGTCTCTGGGGTCTCTCCACCCAAGGGGCTTGCTTCCCCCTGCCTCTTGGTCCTTCAAACACTACTGAGAAGGCAGAGCTGGTCTTCTAATAATTTTTAAGTGATGCTAGAGGTAGAGAAACACATGAAAGTGTGTGTAGGACAAGGGAAGGAATTATCCCTCCCATTGATTTTCGCTCTGGGGTATTAGAAAGAACACGGCATTTATCTGGAGATTTCTTCCCCAAAGCCGACCACATAAACGAGCCTTGAAAGGAGCTTATCGGACAAACGATCCGCTCAAACCGTCACCACCGAAAGTGGGAGCCCCAGCAGGGAGCTCTGTGATCCCATTGTCCCTCCTCGGACATCTTTAAGTAGTTGTTATTGTTACCCAACTTCAAACAAGTAAGCAAAGGGGAGGGGGAGTAGCCAGACAAGAGAGACCTCGGCAAAAGTTACAATGGACAAAGAAAAGAATTCTCCTGCCCTCAAATGAGGGAAATGCGGGAAAAACTCATTTTCTGCATAGGCACTCTTTAATTCCCAAACACTCTTCACAAGCATCTCTCTCTCTGTTTCTCCCCCCCTCTTCCCCCTCTCTCTCTTTCTCTGTGTCTGTCTCTCTGTCTCTGTCTCTCTCTGTCTCTGTCTGTCTGTCTGTCTGTCTCTCTCTGTCTCTCTCTGTCTCTCTCTGTCTCTCTGTCTCTCTGTCTCTCTCTCTGTCTCTGTCTCTCTCTCTCTCTCTCTCTCTCTCTCTCTCTCTCTCTCTCTCTCTCTCTCTCCCTCCCTCCCCCTCCCCCCAATAATAGGAATCTTTTCCCTTTACAACAATCCCATAAGGGTCTTAATGAAGTACCTTCAGTAACCCTCTCTTCCTTTCTTTGCAACATCGATGGCTAACGATGAAAAACTAACTGACACTAAACGTGGACAGTCACCCTTAAACCCAGATGTCCCATTTTCTCTCCACCCCAGAACTTGGAGAACCCCAAAAATAACAGGTCACGTCAACAATGGCTCAGACTTGAAAGTGGAATGTCTTCCATGGTGAAAGGTAAATATAAAAGTTGTTGGATTTTTTCCCCCCCAAAAAAAATCATTATTTAAAACGTCCCTAAAGAAATGCAAATTAAAACAAAAGAGGGACCTAGCTACACTAAGCAGGTTGCCAAAAAGAAAAAAGTAACAAAATTCAATAGTAGTGATGCTGCTGGGAAAGACCATTATACTCACTGCTGATTGCAAACAGTTCTGATCCATTTGGGGATCAATTTGGCAATAGATACGACGTTCTAAAAACCTTTGGCCTAAGAACCCCATCCACTGGGAATCTATCACTAGGATCTATCCTTAGGATGCCATAAAAAGGGAGTGGGGGTGGGGGGACTAGCTACAGTGAAGCTATTGATATCAGTCACTTTACTTATTAAGTACCTTCCAGGTACTAAGCACCGTTGGAGGCACTGAAAGAAATACAAAGCTGAACTCAAAAAGGCCCCTTGCTCCTACTCCACAAGACTCTCTTCTCTCTCTCTTCTCTCTCTCTCTCTCTCTCTCTCTCTCTCTCTCTCTCTCTCTCTCT
>NW_027185771.1:894557-931462 GCF_028583685.1 Petaurus breviceps papuanus
CTCTCTCTCTCTCTCTCTCTCTCTCTCTCTCTCTCTCTCTCTCTCTCACACACACACACACACACACACACACACAAACACACACCAAATTTCCGAAGGGCCATTAAACATATATCAAAAATAAAGAGCTATGGAATGACTAGGAAATCATCAAAATCAAAGAAACCAGAAGTATACACACCATGACCATACACTGTGATTAGATAAAAACAAAAGGTAAGCATACTGAAGGGAAATGGTTTGTCACAGATCAGAAAGGGAGGAAAGGAATTAATGTGTAAGGTATTGCTTTTTGTTTTTAAAGCCTACAAATAATTGACTGTCATTATCTATTAATTTGCTTATTGTGTGACTTAAAGATAAATTAAAATGTCTAATATCACCATTATAGAATCTGTTTCTCCAGAATGTTTATTGATGATCCAAGAATGAAAGCAGCATTTTAAAAGTTTTTTTTCAGATCCTTTTTTTCCTTCTATTTTCCCTTTCGGCCACCGGCTAGGAAAAAAAAAAATTGTCCCTCGACCCTTTGGAAGGAGACCAGCCTACTCTTAACAAAAAAGGTTCAAAAGCCTATGTCTCCCTTCCAGGTAGGTGGAAGGATGTAATTGGTGAGGCAGGAGATTAGAAATATCGGCAGCCTCTAAGTAAGACTTTAATTTACTGGCAGATCAATAGTGCCGGGGTTATATTGGCAAAGTGTCTACAACTCTATTGACTCACGAAATTCCTCTTATCAATTTATCAGAAATCTGGAAGTCAGAAGATATTGTTTGAAGGGAAAAAGAAGAGAGAAGAAGGGGAGAGAGAGAGAGACAGAGAGAGAGAGAGAGAGAGAGAGAGAGAGAGAGAGAGAAAGTCAGTTATAAGTGCTTTCCAGCTAACATATCTACTGCAAAGGAGGCTAATAATATATGATTAAGAGCTAACTTGCTTCCTTGAATGCCACATCCAGGCTTTTCCAGTGCCTTGCACAGAACCACCAGGACCGAGTGGGGCCCACCAGCCAGGAATAACCCTTCCCCTTAGGTTTAACAGGACTTGAGTCTGGAAGACAGTTCCGATTTCCTACAAGTAATTCCAAGACCGAGCCCCAGTTCATCCAAAGCAGGGATTCGTTGTTTGGACTTTCCTTTTACCAATCCATAAAAAGATTCTTAAAAGTAAAAGGGGTATCTATTCCAGCATCCCAACACTCCCAGGGGACCGTGAAGAATCTATGAGGCTAGCATTACAACAGTCTCGAGGAAAACGATTTAAAATAACACACGGCTTCTACAACCTTTTCCATTCAAAGATCTCAAAGTGTTTCACAGATTCTCCTTTTTGAAAAAGCTTTGACATCCCCCAGGCACCTGGCCTGGGGAATTTTTTAACACTTCACTGAGCACCAGTTTGTTTACAAACCAGTGGGGGGAAGAATCCTGGGAAGGGACTTCATAGCATTTTCATCAACTAGCTCCACCGAGCTTGGGCCAGGTCGGAGGGCACAGAAGGTTTGGAGCATTCCAGTTATCTGAGGAGGGCTGAAAGAGGAGCAAATTTTATTTTATTTAGAAGAGCCCCGATCTGCTTTAGATGATCTTTTTTGGTCCCTGCCTCATACCAACAAATTTCTGCTTAATTGCTGTTTTGCATTTCGTTGAGACATCAAGTAAACAGTACTTAAGTGTTTCCAGACAAAAACAATAACTCACTAATGACTAAGGCACTGCTAATTAAAATGCCCCCGAGATGGCGTGACTGACCTCACAGACACCACAAGGAACCCAAGTGCCCTAGTCCTCAGGGTCTGAAGGGAGGCGATGCTGGCCCAGAGGGGCCATGCCATATCAGACTGAGAGCTGAGACAGTGGGGCCACTTGGAGCTCCTGACCTCTCTCTGGTCTGTATCAAGCCCTTCTCCAGCTCCAGAAAAGAAACCTGATTCATATGGAAAGATGCCCAAAGAAAGGCTGACTTCAAAAAGGACACACACTATCTACTGGAAAGCAAATTTGGGGGAATTCTTTGTATGAAGTATTAACTGAACAGGGCTGAACCATCCAACAGCATTCCTGTTGGCCTCTACACCAAATGCTAGGACAAAGCTCCTTAACCTGACAGCCATGAATTTGATTTGATTTGATTTGAGTAATTTGACAACTATATTTCAGTAGGAATGGTTTCCTTGGAAATCCTATGTATTTTATGCATTTACATGCATTATTCCAAGAAGGGGGGGGGGGGTCCATAAGCTTCACCAGACTGCTAAAGGGGTCCAATATACACATGTTCTAGAACCCCTATTCTAGAAGGGAGGAACCTATCCCTAGTGAAAAATGAGAACACGAGTCGTGGAAGATATTCAAACAGGTCCACGTTTACTACTGAGCTTTGAGGAAATAAAAAGCAGATATGGGGTTGCCTGCCATTATTCTGGAAGAAAAAATAAGTTTCAAGGATCAAAACTCCTTTACCAGGTAAATACAAAACGGTCCTGGAGGCCACTGCCAGGCCAATACAAAAATGGGCCCTGGAGGCTCCTTCCTCTAATACATCAAAACAGAAAGAAGTAGGCCAGAATCCTTCCCTCCCCATTCCTCGGCCCTTCCACGGTGGGACTGGAGCCACCTCGTTCACACAAATCACTCTTTAAAGCTACCCAGCACAAACAAGGGGTGGGTGCCCCGCAGACTATTTTCTGAAGGACTTTATCTTCCTCCTGGCAGGTTAAAGACCAGCTAGTTAGCAACCAGAGGGGGTGGAGAAAGTAATTGAAACCCCAGGGGCCTAATACCCATTTGTATTCACGCTCATACCCTTTAAGGGATATAAAATCAGAGAGGTTGAACTGTTTACATTCACCTAATGCCCCAGTAAACAAATCAAAGCTTACATGGAGGTGTTAGAAGGACTCTGGGTATTCTAGCAAGTTCTTCGGAGAGAGAAAGTGGACAAATAGGGAAAGAAAATCCAAGGGCCATCCTCACCCCTGGCCCCTCCCCTTCCCAGGTTCTACTTAAGAAAGAAAGAAAACTGGTCAGCTCTGGAAGCAGACGCTTCCCCAGGGCCTACCTCTCGGTTATTTCACATGTTAAAGCAGTTTAAGGAGAAAGAGTTAGCCTCCTCCTTATTAGGACAGTCAAGAAGGAGCAGGAGGGGGGTGGGTGGGGGGTGGGGACTGAAAGAGGTCAAAGAGCTGATCCTCAAGGCAGAAGGAGAGAGGAGGTGGAAATGGGGAAAATACGGCCATCTTTTCTTTCTCTCTCTCTTTTTTCTTTTTCAATCCTTTTCCCTTTAAGACCCAGAAGCTCATTTCAAACCATAGGCTCTAACAAATGGAGCCTCCCACTCCCATCAGGGGTAAAGAGGAGAGAAGGGCTGAATTTCCATCTCCATGGAGACAGGCCTTCTTGCCACACAAATGTTACTCCATCCCATGGCTGATTTGCGAATATTAGGTGCAATGAAGGATTACCAACTGAGCTCCTCCAGCAGTTTCCATACCATGTGTGGTTGGCTTGGAAGGGAAGAGGAAGGTTATTGGATCAGCATGGTTTGTGGGGATGGAGGTTAGACATGCAAGGGCTGTGGGCAATCTCTTCTAACTTGACGGGCCCCCTACAGTTAATTAGCAAGAAACAGTGACACGGGGCTGGATGTTTCCTTGAACGGCCCTTTGGTGTCATCTGTCCCGATTGCCAGGCCTCCACATCTCCCTAATGCATGGGCTGTTCCAACTGCTGAAATGTTTCCAGAGGAGGGAGGCATCCCCAGCTTGGGGATATGGCCAAGGGGGGCAGGGTCCAACTTGGTCCAGAGGAAAAAGCTTCATTTTGGCCTTTAAAACATTAACTGTTTCAACTTGACTGGAGAAAAGGGTCCAGGCTCTCCTTTTAAATGCAGATTTGAACTTTTCACCCTGAGGTCAGCAGCTGCAACACTCCCATCCCCAGCAGAGACCAGGCGCCATGACCCACACCAGGTTTTTTTGTTTTCTTCTTCTTCTTCTTCCCTGCTTGGGAGGGAGTAAGGCTCAGGAAGGACATTACAGACCTCCCCCAATCCCTAACTTCTCTCTCTGTGTCTCTCTGTCTCTCCCTCCCCCCCCCCCCCCCTCCTGGCCAATAAGCATGAAGAAAGGTAAATTACTTTGTAGTTATCACTCCCCTACCCCACCAGTCTCTCCAGATCTACCTCAGAGAGGAGGGGCTGGATGAATAAATTAGGAAAGGCAAGAGTTAAGGAAGATTCTTCTTACCACATTCAACAGAATGATTCCTGTCCAGATATCCAACTATACCTTTAAAAGGGAAAGCATCCTTCTACTAGGCAACTAGAAAAAGCACATAGCAGCTCCCGGCGAGTGACCGGGCAAAACAGCACCTGAGGGCGCAATAATCTGCCCTTTAACTAACAATGGAAGTGAAGGGCCAGGATCCAGCACCAACAGGTTGTTTCACTCTTTGGGTAGAAGAGAAATTAAGAAACTAAGAAACAGTTACTTAATGGACAGCAAAATATTAGGAGTTCCTTGGTTGTTTTTTTGTTTTTCAATCTTTTCTCTGACTTCCTTTCTCTTCTTTTCATCTTCCTCTCTCTCCCTCCCTCCCTCCCTCCCTTCCTCTCTCTCCCTCCCTCCCTCCCTTCCTCTCTCTCACTCTGTCTCTCTCTCTCTCACACACACACACACACACACACACTTATCAATTACTACTAGTTTTTGGATCCAGGGAGCCAAATAAATACTGTTCTTGGGTGTGTGTGTGTTTTAAACCATAGAATTAAGAAAGGTAAGAAATCAGTTATTCAAATAAACAATGCTCACCCACCAATATGAGGTCTTTAAATAAAGGCCTGCCAGCCACCTAAAAGGCACCCTTCGTTTACTAGTCATGTCGGCTAGCTCCACAAGAAGGCTGACCAGCAGCTCTGACACTTGGACACATTGCCTGCCCCCTGCCCTATTCCACCCCCAAACATGGAGCTCCTGCAGATGAGAGTGCAATCAGCTCTAGAATAAATCTCGATGAGTAAACCTAGGTGTCATTACTTATAGTGACATTGCCTCTGCCTCCCCACCCCACATCCAACAAACATTTAGCAAACACTCCAAAAGCTACTAACCTAGGTATTCTCCATGTAAAATGAACAACATGGCCCTTGCCTTCAAAAAGCACGTTTTCATCTGAGAAGCATGAGTCATAAACAGTGAGGACTGCAGACAATAATACAAGGATTTTTCAAACTTATAAGAGACGTAAGAATGTCACGAGGGATTCCAAGGAGATGAATCACTTCTAGCTGGAAGGCAATCAGAGAAGGCAAGGTGGCAGAGGTGGCAGCCGCACTGGGCCTTGAATGTCAACAGGGAATGACGGAAAGGTAAGGAGAACAGCGCCCTCGATCTCTGCCAGGCAGGAAGGGAGTGGAAAGAATCTAACTGTCGAATAAGCCCATTCGGAGGCTCTTGGGAGGGTGCAGGCCAAAGACCCTTTACTGCCAGAGGCCTCAAACCCCCAGAGGGGCCTTCCCTTTGGCTGCATAATCCTGAAGCTTCTCTTTGGGCCTGGCACCTGATCATATTAACAATGGGGACAGTTATCACAGTGCCAAAAGAGAAAGAGGATGCAGATGGAGAATCTCATCCATCCCAGCAATGGCAGCAGAGAAGGGCAAAGTGAGTGAGTTTGAGGCCTCTCTTAGAGGCCCCACAGTAGAATACACTGGGAGGACTCCTGGTGAGGGGAAGGAAATTCGAGGAAAGGGAGTCCTTTCTATTCTCCCCCTCCCCCCATTTTGTTCTTGCCTATCAATAATGCCATTCCTCATATAATGCTTGTGTGCCTTACTACTTACAGGACATAATAGGAAAGCAAGGAGCAGGGCCTTAACTGAAATATAAGCTGTCGTTTGATGTTCCTGGAAGCTGTGAACCCTGGCTAGGGGCTTCTAAGTCATCATGGAGTTATTGCTGAGAGGCCCACAAAAAATGAACCTGGTCTGGGTGAGCTGGAGTCTGAGTGAGATCCTGAAGAATACAGAGGAGATAATGGAAAATGCAGGAGTGGAAAATATCGCCAATGGAAAGAGTGTAGAGAAAGAAAAGAAGGAGGCAAAAACTGGGTCATGGGAGAGAAGAGGGAAGGTGAACTATGCTGGAAGGTTGGAGGGGCAGTCAGACGGATGGAAATGCCATTGATGGTTGCGACCATCTCACATGAACTCCCTCAAGGAAGAAGAGGGTATAAGACAAAGGGACTGGTCAGCAAAACCAAAAGGTCAAGGGGGATGCCTGAGAAAAGACCATTAGATTGGGTAATTAGATCACTGGTGACCTTTGAGCTGTTTCAGTAAAGTGGTAGGTATGAAGGAAGATCGTAGGGCATTGAAAAGGGGGGAGGGGTGAAGCAGAAGCAGCTCTTCTCTTGAGTTTCAAAATGAAAAGGAAAAAAAGTATAAGTAACACAACAGTTTGGGGGGGCTGAGATTTCAGAGTCAAAGAAATGTGGGAGGTTTAGGTTTGGGTTTTTTTTTTTTACCCCTCTGAAAGGGAAGCACCCCCTTCAAGCTTCCTGCAATCTGATGTACCCAAAGGTTTGCCAGCAGAGCCCAGGCTCGGGCAGGTCCACCAACATGGCATAAGGTTCCAAGCGCTGCCCTGGTGATGGAATGCCTTTGTCTGCCATCCCAGAGCCAGCCTGAGTAACGTTAGAGGAGATTGTGCCCCGGCTGAATGTTTCAGAGGGGTGCCTGGAGAACTACACACAGACCTCAGAGGCAAGAGGAGAACTGAGAATGTTCCTCAGAAGAAGGGAGGGGCTGAAAGAAAGAAAGAGGAAATGACCTACGAGTCAGGGAGGAGACAGATGTGCGAAAGGCCTACCCCAGCCTCCAAGCAGGGAGACAAGGAGCAAAGGACAAGCTGCGGCTACTCCCACCCGAGGGCATGAACCTTTTCAGTAAAGTGGAAGGCAGATCATTTGCTGAGAGACAGGGGGTGAGGCAGAATTGGAGGCTTCAGGGTCAAGGAGGATGTAATGGGAATTCCACTGAAGATGAATAAGGGGGACTCCTATTTAGAGGGATGGGCTTGACTGGCCTAGACAGCACAAGCTTGTTGCAGACCCAGCCAGGCCAATTTCATGAACAATTTCACGTAGCAATTCCTACAGGAGGAGATTTAGGTTTCTGACCCACACTGATACTACCCAATTTGATTATCCACTTCATTTGCCAGGCATGGCTAGGAACTCTTTTGGCTACCATCAAAAATCAAATCCATCCTTAAAGGATGAATGCAGATTTGGCCCATCGCTGAAACTTCAGAACGACGGGATGCAATCTTTGAGCCCAATTACAAGGGAGGTGTTTCAAACAGCCATTGCCATGAACAGCATCACTATTAAACAGAAACAGGTAACCTCCCCAAGGTGCATATTTTGAAGGGGACAGGGTTCTCTGGGATGCAGAAGTTTTTGTTTGTAGGCTTCTTTATCTCTTTTCTCCAAAGGCTAAATTACTGGCCAAGTGCTCATGCCCAATTCCCCAACAGTTAGTTTCCACCGAGAAAACTGTCTCCGACTATACCCCTGATCCCTTCTAATTGAAAGCCCCTGGTCACAAGGGATGGGTGCCTCGGCACAAATCCATCACCATTACTGAAACAACTGAAGTTCTTCGGACTTTGTATCAGTGGCCTCATCATCTCGTACAAAGGACAAAGCACATCATTACTGTCAGACTCACACATGGGTCCCTCTAGCAAGTTGTCTTCGAACACGGAATTTAGCAAGAGAAGAGAAGTTTTTGTATATGATTAAGACGGCTCTCTTGGTTCAGGTCTCTCCTGCCCCTAACTTGGTAAAAGTGCCTATAGTCATTATTTCAACTGCCTGCAGTTATTATTTCAAAATGTTCAGACTCCCATTCGACAGACACCACCAATTTCAACATCTTCACATCCAAACAGGATTCTTCACTCACGGACTGGTAATTTAGTAAAGGAAAGTACAAGGATGTGTGATCTTGTTCTAGGCAATTTGGGAAACTCAGGAAAATGGAGGAAACCTTTCTGTAGATATAACTAATTACTTCTCTGAGCCTAAGGGTTGACTTTTCTAAATAATAATGATAATAATTTTACGTATATGTGTAAATGTATATATTTATATAAACTTTCTAACTATATATTATATGTGCATGCATATAATAGTTAATAGAAAGTTAAATTATTTTTAATACAAAAAGTTAGTATCACTAGTCAACTAAAGTTTGTCTCAAACCTCTGCTTGATTTTCTGTTACGGAGAGTTTTATTTGTTTGTTTCCTTTTAATTGCTCTTCTCATAAAGTGCACCACCAGGAAAATGATAAAAACAAACAAAAATCACACCTTTAAACTGGAATGGGAGAAAGAAGGAAGGAAAGCCTAAGGGTCCCTGTTCTCTTAGAACCCCTTCAGCCTACCAATAAGTATGGCATAAGTGTGATTTCTGGCAGGGCAGAAGAAAATGGCCTGTTTCTTTATGTAAATGACCTTTCTAGCCATCTCCCCGAAGAAGAAAAGCTGCCCAGATGTGGAAGGCCCATCCTGGGTCACACAATTACAGCCATCTGCATTCCTCCTGGTGCAGGATTAGCCCTGGAATGCGCTTTGCAGCTTTGTGGGGGGAAAGGAGTTAAAGAAGAAAAGAATGGCAAGGAGGGGGGAATGGGGGATATTTCTCCTTGTATCTTTCCAGCCAACACTCTATGATACACTTCCACTTTCATGAGAATCGGAAAATGGAAATAACTCCTGCTCTAACTTTCTAAAGAGGGTAAGGTTGAAAGGGGGGGGGGGGGAAAAGGGAGGGGGGGAGGAGGGGGAAGAAGAAGAGGAGGAGGAGGAGGAGAAGGAGGGGCCAGGACAGGGGAGAAAACCTAGTGCATTAGGGGAACTGCCTGCCCTGCTTTGATCCCTTCAGTCGCTATGAGAAACCAACTTTTCTCCTTGGGTTAATCAAAACCAAATTACTCAGGAATGTGGCAAGACAGGTCTGAGCTTCCAGGTCCTTTGTCTTTGAGAAATTGAAATAAAAAAAAAAAATGAAGAGGGGGGTAGGGTATGTGTCTAGGTAAAGCAAAGGGTCAAGAAAGGTAGCCTCAGCTAACTCCCCCCACCAAAAAACAAACACACCAATACATGCCATTGCAGAGACCAAAATATAACCTTTGAAAACTGCCAGGTCTCAGGACAGTGAAAGCCCACTTTCTTCTTCTTGCCAGATAATGACAAGGTCAAGAGAAGTTCTACTTTCAAAAAAGGGGTGAAAAACAAAACTTCAATGTACAGAACACCCAAAACTTAATACTGGTATTTTGCAAACTCTACATTTGCACATGATGAGATAAAGGGCTCTCCTATGCCTAGCACTTAGTCTTCTCTTTCTAATCTAAAATTTTAATGCCGACCAAAAGTGCCTTGGTGTGGGGCTTTGCCAAGTCAAAACTTGTGACTGTATTTTTAAATGCAAGATCATTCCTACAGCACTTTTCAGGTGGGAGGGACAGAGTTTAAATGGCTTTATGAAAAAAAAAAGCATCACCATTAGGGGTTGATTGAAATTTTATTTTTCAATTTGTAACCCTCTCTACAAGTTCCACTAAACTAGACCACTGATAGACTCCACTGTTCTAAAAAAGGCTTAAGAATTTATAGCTCAAAATTGCTTTGCTTACTGAGCATGTCTAGTGTGATTCCAGGACCACAAAGCAGTTTCAGTGATGGAAAGGCAACAGGTAGGGTCAGACATCAGAAGATGAAAAATGTCTTGAGGTCTGCTATCCAAGATACATAGGGAATTAACATAAATACATAAGTCTGATAGTCATTCCCCAATGGATAAATTGTCAAAGAATTTTAAAAGTGCTCTAAAAGAGAGGAGCAACCATCATAGGAAAACTGTTCCAAATAATTAGTAAAAGAAATACAAATCAAAACAATTCTATGGTTTTGCCCCATAGCCAGCAAATTTGGCAAAGATGACATTAGATGGAAATGCTCAACATTGGAATGCAATGCTGGTAGAGGTGTGAACTGGTTCAACCATTCTGGGGAAAAATCTGAAATGTATGCTATGAAGAAATCTAAAACATCCATACCCTTTGACCTAGACAGAGTTCCCACTGTTATTCATATACCCCAAAGAGGTCAGATACAAAGAGAAAAGTCCCATATACACCAAAATATCCATGGCAGCAATTTCTTGGGGGCAGCAAAAAACTGGAAAAGAAAGCAGGTGTCTGCTGGTGGTGGTAGTACTTGGAGTGCAATATCACTTAGAGAAGCAGGGGAAGACTTACATCAACTGATGTGGACTGTGGTAAGCAGAACCAGGAAAACAACATACTGTAAATGACAGCACTATACATGGAAAGAACAGAACAAGAGACTGAGCACAGTCTAAGCACTAAGTCTAAGCCTGAGCCCAGGGTAAGAATAATGACCGAGTTGGGCCACAGAAAAGCATTCAGAAAAAAGCAATTCCCTCCTTTCTTGGCAGAAGAGGGATGGAGGGTGTTGCATGTGACATGTGCCATCAGATGTGTTTGGTATGCTGGTTGGTTTTGCTGAATGATTCTTTATTCTTTCTTCTAACAGCTTTTATCATAAGCATCACAAAACTTTAGATCTGGAAAGAACCTCAAGGATGGACCATCTAGTTTCACTCATTTTACAGATGAGGAAACTGGAGGCCTGGAAAAGTCATATGACTTGTCTAAGGTCACACAGGAACGAAGAATCAGAGGCAAGATTTGAACTCCAGAGCCTGAGCTCTTTCCACTGGGCCATATCGCCTTCACAGATGGGTAGGAGATGGAGGAATGTGTTCAGATATTAAGGTGATATAAAAACAAAAGAAATCAACAAAAACCAGATTGTTAAAATTCCAATTCAACACTTAAGTGCCTATGACACATGAAGAAGCACTGAGGTAGGTTTCAGAAGGCCGTCCAGCCTCCTCATTTGCTTTCATCACTCTGGATGAGTCAGCTTGTTCATTCATACCACAAACAGCAGAGCCAGAATGCAGGCCCAGGCCTTCCCATGGCAAACCCCAAGCTCTCCGTCTTTCTCCCTGACCCCACCTGTCCAGTGAGGTATCAAGTCCTATCCCATATGGGGGACCACCCTAGTTCAGTCCTTCATCTCCTCTTGCCTACACTATTTAAAAGTCTCCTTCACTGCTCTTCCTAACTCTAGATCTTCCCCATCCCCAAAGTCCATGTCACCCCTCTAGTACAGAATAAAATCTACACCCCTGCCCGGACATCTGGGCCCCAGCCTAGCTGCAGAATTTGTCTCATCACACTCAAAGCTCATCCTCTCCTAGCTCCCTTCACATCCACAAAACTTCCGGCCAGCCTGCATTCCTCCCCATCCTTTGTTCTTGCTGGCCTTTCCTAGCTCCATACCTTAGCTTACACTGTATCTCCCTGGACCAAAATGGCACACCTTTCTGTTCAAGTTCTGTTTTCCCTTCAAGGCCCAGCTTAGCGGCCATAAACTTGAAGAGAACCTCAAAATTTGGTTAGCCTGAAACATTTTGTTTTAACCCACAATTCTACCCTCCCCTGAGGCTACAGGGCCTGTGCTACAAAAAGACTGCAACAATAAGACACACACACACACACACACACACACACACACACACACACCACTACCTGTTTGCCATAATTTATTATGGGCCCTGGTCTATCTAGGAGGTTACTTTAAATGCAACTTTTAAAATACTTGACACCTTATCTGCAGCCTGAGTCAAACACAAACACAAGACACACATACACACACATCACCATGCTTAGATCTCTGACATTAGCATTTCTTTTAAACTTCTTAAAACAAGGTCATCCCAGCAGTCCCTTCCCCTCTTTCCGGTCACAGCTGTGGACTTTCACCCCCTTCTCCAACAAAAGGGACCTTGTACATAAAATTAACCTGAACTGTTGGTCTACTGCAAACTTGTGTGTGGTGAAAGAGGGCAGAGAGCCCTTGGAATATTTACTCTCCCCCTTCCTGGACAGGCCCAAGTGTGCAGGGGAGCTATCTCCCTCCCACACGAGAGGCAGAGGGGTGGAAGCTGGAGCAGAGATTAGAAGCTTTTACCAGCTCAGTCAGTCTCTACTCCAGGACTGAAGCTGTGCGTCCAGGGCCCTACTTTCCCAAGAATAAAAACAAAGACTTAAAATGAAAAGGAAAGACAGAAGGAAAACTCTTCTCACTGACTCAGTAACAGTGAGAAGGAGGGGAAAAAAGAGGTGGCTTTAGGGCAGGAGGAGGGAGGAGCGAAGGAAGTGAGTGCTTTTTAAGGGAGAAATAGATCATCTCATGTGAAAGCATTTTGTTGTGAGGTTGGGAATTCTAAATCCTGGGCTGAAATTTGTACACACTGCACAGAACTATCTGTCTCAAGGAAAATACAGGCCAGCCTTACTTCCCCTGACCCTTGCCTCCTTCTCTTCCACCAAATCCACCAACACACAAAACCTACATAATCATCTCGTTAATGTTCTAACAACTAGGTTCCCATCACAGTTTTCCTCCTGAGGGAAGTGAAAAAGAAAAGGGGTGAGAGGGGAGGAGTATGAAAGGCCACTCCTTTTACAGAAAGGGTCAGTGGGCGATTCAGGAAAAAAGTTTTTAAAATTCCCAATTCCTGGGTAGCACATGGAGGCTGTTCAAAATCCGAGGCTCGGCCATGGCCACAGGAAGTGATGACAGCAATTGTTCCAGCGGAGTCTTCCATGGAAGGTTTACTTCCATGGAAGGTCACACTAGGAAAAATCACTCTTTGTAACAATCAGAACCAAGATGTGGTCTGGGGGATTGGGCTCCACACCAGAAGAACTGGCTTTGTCTGACAAGTAAGTGCTGAGGCCCTGGCCCCCGGGGCTTAAATCGGCCTCAAGAGAGGCCACATCCTCTCTGCTCCTGGCCCCCCTGCCACAGGCACTCACTCACCGATCTCCCTCACTCAGGCAGTCCATGCCACTGCCTACACCCCCCCCCCCCCCCCCAGGTCCCCGTTGTGGCTTGCTGCCATGATGGAAAACATCCCCCACACCAACACCTCCCAAGGACTAAGGATGAGAGACAGAGGCCTTCGGGGAGGGGAGGGAGAGAAAGGGAAAGGTGGGGGGGAGAGGGGGAAAAGGAGACAAAGACAGAGACACAGAGAGAGAGGGGAGGGAGGGAGAGAGGGGAGGGAGGGAGGGAGAGAGAGAGACAGAGAGAGAGAGACAGAGACAGAGAGAGACAGAGAGAGACAGAGACAGAGAGAGACAGAGACAGAGAGACAGAGAGAGAGACAGAGAGAGAGACAGAGACAGAGAGACAGAGACAGAGACAGAGACAGAGAGAGATCTCTAGTCACTTCAGGCAGGGATTGGTGGTCCCTTTCTCTACTCTCCTCCTACCTTTACTAATGACCCTCCCATCCTCATTCAGACCAACTTCATCAGTTGGTCCTCCCCCTTTCATTATCTGGTCACCTCCCACTCCTCAAATCCCAGAGATTCAGAACCAGTTTCCAGAACAAACTTTCCCTTGCTACTAGGAAATCATAATCTTCTTCTTCTACTACCACTACCACCACTACTTCTACTACCATTTCTTCTTCTCCTCCTTCAAGTCCTCCACACCCCCACCCTAGCCCAGATCTCCTCCTCTTCTATCTTCTTGAAGCTTGCCTTTCTCCCCATGGAGTCTTAGCCCTGGTCACCACCAGCCCTCTTCATCATCACCATAAGGTGAGATAAAGACAAAGGAGGCACTTCTTACTTGCCACAACTGGTCCAGATCTTCCCTCTGCGGCCATCACTCACCAACTATCTTCCATTAGCTAGCTTATTTATGCCAGCCAGGCCCTTGATGTTATCGTTTCCTGACTTTTGGGTCACCTTCCCTGCCTTCTCAAGGACTTCAATACCCAGCTCATAGTCCTCCTCTCTGCCCAAACACCATCCCTTAAATTTAGGGACTTCCATAGTCACTGATGTCCTTTCAAATACTTATTTAGCTCATCAACCTCCACTCCCTCAGTCTCCTCAGTCACAGAAAGGTGTTCACACCTGTGACCTCAATACTGTCTGAACTAAAACACCTCCATGACCTTGAACTTGGAAACTTCCTTCTAGCCCTTCTCCTTCTGCCTCATGTCTCCTAAGTCTCCTTTCAGCCTTTACTCGAGCCTCCAGATGCCGCTCTGAACCCATTTTCACTCCACCAAAGTCTTGACCCTACAGCTGCCTGGCTCAGAATGGTCCTCCACCCTTGGCTCCCTCCCTGGTCCTTATCTAGGCTTTGACAATCCTCAATCTTATGTTCTAGCAGTCTTTCCATTTGACCTTCTGTTACTACTATCATGCTACTAAATGAAATCATAAAACACAGTGACTGGATCCTTTACAAATTCAGTGTCTGATCTCAACTGGGCTCTCACTGCTGCACAGCAATCATTTTAGACTTCCGTGCCCCCTCTCTCCCATCCCCAAGGTGTTCCAGACCTACTCTGATAGAAAGCTATCCAAATTCCGACTTTTCTGAGGAAAAGTCACCCACTGTGAATTCCTTTCCTTCCCCTCCAACCTCCCAGCTCATGAACCCTCTACACCATAATCTTCTCTTTGTGCTAGAATCTGGATCTCTTGGCTTTTCAATCATTCCCTCCTTGTCAACATCAATCTCTCTCAGAAGAATTCTTCCTTATGCACTTTTTCTAAAAACATCTCAGGCCTTCCTTAGCCTTTAAGAAAACAACAACAAAGAAGCCTTCCCAAGACTCTGCCATCTCCTCAGACTATCATACAACAATGGCTCTCATTTTCACAGACCAACTCAGAGACTCCTCTTCACCCACTGCCTCTACTTCCTTCCCATCCACTCATTACTCAGCCACTTCTGTAGGAGTCTGGCTCTCTACTCTCCACTCTAAGGACTCTGCTCTCCTAAAAGACTTTCAGTTCTCCAGAATGCTAATCCAAAGGTCTTTTCTCATCCCTCAGGCTCCCTGACCTCTGCAGTTTCCAACATGGGCGGAAATACTCTTCTCTTTTGCAGAAACCCGACTGCCTTGGCCTCTGAGACACAATTCTCTCCTGGTTCTCTTCCTGTCTATGTGACTGATCTTTAGATGGATCATCCTTTATCTCTTGCTCCCTAAGTAAGGGCCCCCCAAAAACTCTGTTCAGGGCCTTTTCTTTCTCTCTGCTGATAGATTTAGACATAGCAGGGACCTAGTTCACTCCCATCTTTTTTCCAGGTGGGGAGGCTGAGACCCAGAGATATTAAGTGACTTGACCACTAAGGTGACAAGTTGTCATCATTCAGTTGTGTCCAACTCTTTGTGACCCTAGGAACCACAGCACACCAGTGCTATCCATGGGGGGTTTTTGGCAGGGATACTAGAGTGACTTGCCATTTCCTTCTCCAGGGGATTAAAGCAAACAGAAGTTAAATGACTCACCCAGGGCCACACAGCTACTACTTGTCTGAGGCTGCATTAGAATTCAAGGCTTTCTGACTCTCAACTCAGAATCTAGCTGCCTCAAGGTGATAGAGTAGGTGACAAAAACCCACATTCAAACCCAAGTGTTTGGACTCCAAACCTAATCACTCTTTCCACTGAACTATGCAGCCTTCTTTGATCCTAATCAGCTCCTGAGCGGTTCAACCATCTCAATATATATAATTCCCCAATCTATGTATAAAGGCAGCTATAGCCATAGTACACAGAGTGCCAGAACTGGAGTCAGGAAGACTCATTTCCCTGAATTCAAATCTGGCCTCAGATACTTCCTAGCTGTGTGACCCTGGGCAAGTCACTTAAGCCTATTTGCTTCAGTTTCCTCATCCGTAAAATGAGCTGGAGAAGCAAATGGCAAACCTCTCCAGTATCTTTGCCAAGAAAACTCCAAACGGGGTCATGAAGAGCCGGATATGTCTGAAACAACTGAACCACAACAATCTATGTATCTCTCCCGAATTCTATCCCTGCCCCTCCATCTTGCCTGTGGGATAGCCTTGCCTGAAAGTCCCATCAGAATCTCAAAGTCCCAAGTCCAAAACTGAACTAATCTTCCCCCTAAATATGTCCCTCTTCCAAACCTGCCTGGTTCTACCAAAGGCACCATGATTCTCCAAGTCACACAGATTCCTAACCTCAGAAAGAACCCAGACTCTTCTCCTTCACTCCCTACATCCAGTCTTTGGCCTGGTCAGTCCTACCTTTAACCCTGGGGGGAGACAAGACCTGGGTTCTGGTTTCAGCTGTTAATTATACCTGAATGGTCTACACCCTCCAGTGCATCCGTTTCTCCATCCATAAGATGGGGTGGGGGGGGTGTTGGTCTAAATGACCTTTAAACTTAATTCCTTCCATCTTTAAATCCATGATCCTCACCAGTCCCTTCTCCACTCACATAGCCACCTCTCTCATTCAGACCTTCATCACCCCTCTTCTGGACCATTGTGATCACATGGCCTCTCTATCCAGTCTCTCCTCTCTCCAACCTGCTCTAAAATGATCAAAGCTACCAGTCTACCTTGGTCCCAGTCCTACTCAAACTTTCTGTGACTCCATCAGGTGAGCTCCACAGTCTGGCTCCTACCTGGTTCATTTCACATTATCCCCTTTCATAAGTCTATGTTTTAATCCAACTGGACTGCTGGCTGTTTCCTGAACTTAAGTTTGCACAAATTCTGTTCCCCACAGCTGTTAGCCACTCTCCCTCCACATCCTTCTGTTTCTCAGAATCCTTCTCTAGTTTCAGGATCTGCACAGGTGCCACCTCTTATAAGAAGTCTTCCCTGACCCCTCCCCCCCAGTTGTTAGCTTCAAGCTCACCCCCTTCTTAAATTACCCTTCTGTTTACACATATTTGTATAAATATTCAGCTGAATATGAAGTCCTTGAGGGCAGAGGGACTATTTGGAGGTGGGGGTTGGGGGTTGGTTTTTGTGTCCAAGTGTCTGGCACAGCACCCTAAACATGGCAGACCCATAACAAATGTGCTGCATTGAAAATGAAAGGAAGCCTACTAACTGTAGAACTCTGGGGAAATCACCTCATGGCTCTTGATGCTTCATTTCCTAATCTGTAAAGTGGCCACATTGTCATCGTTAAGGCTGACCTCACCAAACTGCTGAGAGAAAAGTGTTTTGTAAACAGAGCTCCATAAGAAAGTTGACCATGGAATTACTCCATTAACAACCAGAGATGATACAGTTTGGGAAGTATGCTCATGGACCAAATGCCTCCTACATAGCTCAAACACTGTGCTCTACATTCCACACATTGACTTGCTCCCCATAATCCCATGGGGTCAGTAGCAGAAATATCTTTATCGCCATGTTAGGGATGTAGATCTTGCTATCCCTGCCTTAGGGATAGGACTCAAACCCAAATCTTCCATTTCCACTCTGCTTCTGGAAACTAGGAGTAACAAGAGACTTCAGGGATGGCCTAATCCAATTCTCATTTCCACAGACGATGAAAGTAAGGCCTTGGAAGGGAGAAGTGGCTTGGCAAAGCTCACAGATCTGATTAGTGGATCTGACTTAGGTGCCCCAAATGCATTTTGTTCTCCAAAGTATCACAGGTGCATGCTTCAGGGTGGGGAAGCCATTTGTCGTTGTGGTCGTGGTTTGTGTTATGTAAAGATTTTGCTGTAAATGGTATTGACAAAGCCAGTTTGTATAGATATTCTCAAAGTAACCATAAAGTCTTGCCACTTACGGGGACAGTCATTCGGCCAACAACCGTGTGCTAAGCCCACTTCTCTAACTCTTGGGGCTGCTGGGAGAATCAAGTGAGAATGTATGGAATGTATGGAAATTCTTCCAAAGTGATTCTTCTGAGCTCTAATGACCCCCATCCAGCCTATGGTACTTGCAGGCCACTGAAAAGATTCCTGAGAATGTTCAGTAAAACTACAGGGGCAGTGGAGTAATGGGGGAAAGGGGGGAGAAGAAGGGCTTTGAGAACTTTTGCTTGGTGAAGACTGATCCCATTGTTTCCCACGTCTACTTTAAACGTTGTGGGAAATGGAGAGAAAGGGGAAAACTCTGCTCTCTACATCTTCCCCAGTGAATTGATGGCCAAGTTTCAGCACAAAGTACGCCTGTACAGCCATGTTTTAAAACTAAGGGAAAATGGAATTTAAAGTGACTGGCTGGGAGGGCCTCAAGGGCCGCTCAGGTGCAGCATGAGTATGACCTGTCTGTCTGTAACCTGACTCCTCTAATCAAGGGCTCAAATTGAAAAAAGCAAGACTCGGAGTTGTTCTTTTTTTTTTTTTTCATGCCCAACCCAGAGAGAAAGGCCTGGCTTTTTGTCCCTCCGCTCCTGCTATATGCCCCGGCACAGGCAAAGGCTAGAAGTCCCCAAGAGTATGGATCTACGCGCCCCCCCCCCCACCCTCCTCCAAGGAGATCGAAGGACGGTAAAGAACAGAGCAAAGGCATTAGGGGCACCGGGATGCCCAGGGAGAAGAGCCCCCTTCTAAGGCTGGCAAGGAGGTAAAGGCTGAAGGGGGGGGGGGGGGGGAGGCACAGGATAATTAACTCAGCAAGTTGATAGTATTTGCATATAAATGCCGACACAAATCACTACAAACAAGCTGGGACAAGCCAGGCCTATTAGCATATACAAGGCAGCCTTCTGTGGCCCCTTTAGGTGGGTCAGGGAGAGAAGCCGCTCACTTGGGAAGGCTGCCCACCAATGGCCTTTGTGGCCTGGGGGCTGAGGGGAGAGAAGGGGAGACGATGGGGTACACGGAAATGGACCCGTTTCAAACCCTTTAACCACCGAATCCGAAGGCAGGATCTCGACAAGCTGGCTTCCTTCCCAGATCACTGGGGAGAGCAGAACAAGAGAGATTTTTTTTTAAAGGTACAGGGAAGAAAGGGCAGTGGGGCCAGAAGGAGCAAGTAGGGAGGTGAGAAAGCCAGGGAGAAGCCCCCCGGCAGCCTTCGGAAGGGACGAAGAAGAAGACAGGGTTATTAGAGACCCACGGTGATGCCAAAGGACAGCTTCGCCGAGCCCGAGTGAGCAGTGGTGGGATCTATCAGGTGACAATCGCCAGCTTCAACATCAACAGCAGATGCAGGGCTGCGAATCAAAGGCACCGTCCCACATTAGCGTTCCGGCTTCCCACTGGCTGGTCCCTCCCACATGGAGTCGTTCTGGGGCAAGCCCACAGAAGCTGCAGCTCCAGGCTGGGAAGGACCCCTCCTACCATCCAGTGTTTCTGCACTGTCTCTGGATTTGCCTCCACCATCCAGAGAGTTCTTTATTTTGTCCTGGCAGAGGATATTCTAACCCAAAAGTTCTTAATCTGAGCTCTACAAATTCCTCCCCCCCCTCCAAGAATCTATGAGTAGATACCCTCCTTTCCCCATCCATTATGCCCCACATTTAAGATAGTGAAATATTTTACATGCAAATGTAAGCCATGTGACACCCCTCACATGCTTTGCAAATACTCAGGTACAGTTGTTGAAACACATCACTTAAAGGGCACTTAACAGAATTCACTTGTCCCTAGGTGCCCAATAATACCAGTTGAGAACCTCACAGAGACCAGGGGACAAAGGTGTAAAGCAGGTTTTATTTAAGCACTGACCTCTGGCTGATAATACAGTCAGACACATACCCCAGCCCCTTCATAGTGAGTGCATCCAAGTGCTGTCCGGCAGCCTTAATGATAATGCAGATATTCGACAAAGTAAGAGTCAGGCTGCTTCAAAGAAAGGAAAAACCATCCCGGCATGCTGAGGGTACATTAAGAACCAAGGCCCTTAGCCAAAGAGCATTTTAGAAAGTGGAGCCCGAGACAGTGGAAGGAGAGAGGGTTAGATTATTTTAAAAGTAGTTAAGAGAAAATGCTTTTTTAAATGTTGCTGAAAGGGCAACATAGATGTTCTTCGGAATGCTTATAGCAGACAAGGTATTAAGGAGAGTGAGATTCAGGACAGGCCTCTGGCCTCTTGGAGGTAGAGGTGGTGAGGAGGTACATGTGCTCAATGATTGTTTATGACTTTATAACAAAAGAAATGAAGAAAAGCTAAAAAAGATTTCCTTTTCCAAAACAGCTTGAGTACACACACTTTCTAAATACAGAGTAATGGAGAGGACCCAAAACCAAACACCAAACACAAACAAGGCCTCTATTTTTTACCAAATGAGTCTGTCAATCCAGTCGTTCCCATCAACAGATTCAGGAGGGGAGCTATACAGTCTGCCTCTGACTTCCATCCGATGTTATTAAAATAAGAACTATAAAGAGATGAACACACACAATGGCACCCAGAATTCAAAGTCTTCATCAGAAACCCTGCGGGTATATGGAGAACCTCAGGAAAAATGTATTTTCCTACTTTCAGGTTACCTGGTGGTCTCTATACTTACTCCAGTCCCTTGGCAGATATACAGAAATTTGGTCCTCCTTTCCCATCAATTTTACACCCTCACCCCAAATTTCTAAGTTCTCCTTCAGAACCCTCCTATGGTGTATATTAGAGGTCAACATGGTCGTTAACCTTTGCCTACATAAAGTCAGAAAAGAAAAAAAAAAGGAAAGGGGGAGGCAGATTTCACTATCAGAATGACAAGGTTTGTGGCAGAAACACTTTCAGAAAAGAATGTGAAATCAGCGCAGATAAAAATGCCACTGTCCAATATTTTAATGAGCCTATTCTCTTAGTTCTAGTCATTTCCCTTTGTGACAGAAAATACCCCCCAAACTGTAGCTGCTCCCATCTCCCCATTCCCCAGGAGACACTTAAAAGTTAAAGGCAAGACAATAGTTTGGAAAGTAAGTAATGCCATTATAGAAATAGTTTCCTTCTCTAAGTAGGACAGAACAAACGTGGCAAAACTGCAAAGATAGGAGAGGACCCCTGGCCTCCATTTCCTCTCCTATGCCCATACCTCTGACAAAAACAGTCCAAAAGTTTTTGTGACCATCTTAGTAAAAATTAGGGGCCTAGGAACTGCACTGATTGAAAGTTGATGGAGGGGCCAGAGAAGGTGGGGCACACAGATCTTAGAGGCAACCCACCTGTTAATATCAAAACCCCAAGAATGAGCAACTCCACAATGTGAGATGCCCTACAGACAAAAGGATATGGAAGGCCTCTCTGGAGAGGGTCACATCAAACTCTCCATTCATTAATCCACCTGTTTACACTACTGCATAGTGACCATCCCTTGGGAAAGGAGAAGAGGCGTACATAAAAGGCAGACGCTCCCCAGAATGCTCCACTAGTCAGTTGCATGAATTCAAGGACAAACTGAAGGTATTTTGCTAAGGGATTCTCCCCTCTTCCCCCCAAGCTGAAACAAAACTAGTTTCCTAAGGGGGACCTTGCTGCCACAGAGCAGGCTCCTGAGGACCCCCCGCCCCCATCACATTCTCATGCCTCCAAAAATATTCCTCATCTCTATCACAAGCAAGAGATTTCAGGGAGGTTGTTTTTTAAGTGACGAGAGAGGTAGACGTAACCAGTGAAGATTTTTAAAAGGACAGGAAAAATATCCACAAAAAGGCCATCACAATACTTCATTATTACCAAAATATTTCTAAGCCCAGCCCATGACCCAGAGTTGATTACATGTTTTGTGGAATTCGCTATTGTCGACTCATTGTAACACACCCTCAGTCCCTGTCCATGAGATGGTCACTTGCTGTACTAAAGAAACTAAACCAACTTAACCACATTCATTCCTTGTATTCCTATCAAGAGGGTTTTGAAAGCTAATAACAAGTGAGGCTGCTGGGGAGAGCATTGAGGATTGTCAAGTGCTTTACATACATTGTCTCATTTGATTCTGGGAGGAAGTTACAATAGTGGAACCCAATACATGAAGTGGTGCCTACCACTGTGCGTTCAGCAAAGTAACAATCTCACTGGGTCTCAATCACAGTTTCGAATTGTAACCTCAGGGGTTTGGACTAGGTGACCTCAAGGGCTTCTTTACTCCAGGGTATCACACTCATAAACCTGCATCTCTGTCTCCATGCCTAGGAAGGCTGCCCCGGTTACTGTTTATCAATTTCAGTGGCCCAAGAAGATAAGCTCTTGCCCATTGTGGGCACCCAAATAAAATACGTGATCCATCGAGTCTGGCTCCTGCAAGACAATGTCTGCCGCCTTTGATCTCCATGCCTGGATTTGCTGGAAGGAGACTAGGTGATCAACTCTTTTCATCCAGTAAGCATTTGTAAGTGCCTTCTATGTGCAAGACACTGACAAACCTAAGACAAAAAAAATACCTGACATGGTCCCTGACAGGAGGAAAAAACTGATATAGGAAGTAGCACTTAATTGGGTCTTATCCCTTAGGACCTGGCCATAGCAAACCCAGGTTATACGGTAATATTGAAGATGTGATTGTTAACAATAACCATTATCAAACTGTAGGCAAAACCATTAGGACAGGAAAAAAACATCTACATTTTAAAAAATTAATTGATGGGCCCTTATCCCTCACATGTACTTTAAGCCAGTCTTCAAAATTAAAATAGAAGACACGAGCTTTAACAGGGATTGGACAAGTTTAAAGGGAGTAATGTGAATATCAGCTCAAAATACAAATTTCTTGAGGCCACTGATGTTCAATTCAACCCAAACATTTAATTTAGTAAACCCTACCGTATGCAAAATGGATAAGAAGACATCATAACTGCCCTAAAGAAATGTACAGGCTAGTAGGAGGATGATACGTATATAGATAACTATAATATAAAATGAACACAAGTACACTAGCAAATTACGAAACTAAAGTGTTTTGTGATGGGGAGGGGGAGAGGATATTACTGTCTGGTGAGAAGAATCAAGCAAGATTTCATGGAGGGCTCCAAGAGAATGGGCAGGAATTCTGCAGGTGAAGAGAGGCTGGGAGGGTACTCTAGGCACGGGAAACACTATGATCAAAAGCTGAGAAAGGGACAAAAAGTGTCTGAGGGACCAAGGAGTCTAGGCCCAGAGCAAAAGAGGTAAGGCTAAGGTGGGCTGTCCCCAGACTGTGGATGACCTTGAATGTAACACAGATGAGTTTCAATTTTACTTAACAGATATTACTGTCAACTAAGATTGTTTATACTGGGCTGACACAATCCAACATAGGCATAAGGGAAATGCTCAACACTAAATACATATTATAAAGTTTCTTCCAGCCAACTGACCCCCACCCCCACCCTCTTCTCCAAGACCAGCTCTAAACTCAAAAAATTAAACCAAGACATTGGGCTCCCTAACTGAAAAGATGCTTGCCCTGCCCAGAATAACTTGAGCAATTCCATAGTATTTTCTAAAATCTCACATGGTTTCTATATTTTTCATTTAGGATGTAGCCACTGAAATTCTGCAAGAAAAAGAGTCTCAGGCAAAGAAACACTTCAGTGTCAAGTTGTTTACAAGCCCAAAAGCTGAGCAGACTTCCCCCTCCCCCCCACTACCACAACAAAAACCAAGTATGAACACTAGAGTACCCTAAGAAAAAAGGCTGGTGCCATCCAGAAGATCCCAAGCTGAAAATGAAACACCAGCAGGTAACTTCCCAGCATTTTGCAGACACTTATTCTAATGAACTGGGAACTGAGAAGTCTTTGTTCCCACCTTATGTGGTCTACGCCTACTATTAGCATTCAAAATGGTCAAGATGAAAAGTGAAATTTCTAACTAGCTCCTGGCCACTGGATTGTCCAAGGAAGGCAGCAAAATTGGCAGATCGAACACCACATGTAATTAACAGGCAATCGTGGAGAAGAACTTCAAAGGGTGTTTGGAACTACTCTGTAAGTTCCTTGAGGCCAAGGTCTGTCTTATTCATCTTCTTGTCTCAGGGCTCAGCATCAGGCACAACAGGGCCCTGCACACTCTCTCTGTTTAATCATAAAACAACTCAACTTCACTAATCAAACAGATGACGGGTGAAACTTCTATTTTATTATTATATCGCCCTCCTGTGATATTTTAGCATTCATTCATTTGAATTAACTAATGCAAAGGGGGATAGGGTAAGAAGAAAATAAATACTTCAGGGTCTTGTTTCAATAAAACTATAGAAACTTAGACACCGGTGTGGCCATGGCAAATATTTTCTTAACCATTCCCAGTCAATAAAAATAGTCTCAGGGTAATTCAGAAATAACTGGCAACTTTCTCAGGTGCGAGCTGTACCATTAAAAAAAAAGTTCTAAAAGTGAATTATAATATCCATGTATATTTATAACATATTTTACATATTAATCTATAATTAAAGTTAGAAAAAAAAGCAGATTCCTTTCAATTCCTCTTGATTTCAAAGAAGCTGACTAAGTTTAGAAATGCTTACTTCTTTCTTTGTAACCCACTGTTACTTAAGGCTAGTTGTATAATTAGAGAGAAGTACAAAGTATGGACCTAGCCCATTTGAGGACTGATACTTTTGTAAAGCAGGCTAAGGAAGGGAGACTAAATTACATTTCTATCTCCCCCAGAACCAAGCACAACTCTGTGTCTGTGTAGGTGTGTATGTATATGTGTGTGTATGTGTATGTATATACATTTTATATATATATATATATGTTTTTAAATTACTTAAGAAAGGGGGGGGGGGAGAAAACCATAAACAAACCAGTTGCTGGTTGAATGAATGAACAAATGCAGAGTCTACTTAGACCTATTATTTAGGGAGAAATAGCTTTTAAGAAGTCCTAGAACATCATCTAAAAGTGTGCCGTGAGGGACTTACTCCTAAATAAAACAAGCACATCTGTAGACTTTCATACATATCCATCCTTTAAAAATCTGGAACATTTAAAAATAACAAGACATATTTTTGCACCCACCAGTCCCGAGCTTTCACTGGGATAACAAAGTCAATTCACTCTCTAAGTTCTCACAACAAAGAATCCCAGGTTGCTGCACAGGTCTTTCTACCTCAATGTACTTTAGAAGGCCACCTTTTCCTATCAGATAGAGTCTTTGCTGCTGCCGTATATGGTTCCATCATCTCCACACTAAACTATTGGAACTCCTGCCTTGTAGGGTTTCCCTTGAAACTTATCCAGAAACCACAGCAGTTAAAAGAACACGAGAGTTTGACACCTTCTGAATTCAAGAATGAAGGGACCCCAGGGACCAACTCTACAGCTTGCACCTGCTGTCTGATGGCAAAGAAACAGTTATATGTCTTGGTGAGCTGTAGACAGTATTAAAATAATCACTTGCATCCAAGGATCTAAAAACACTAAGGAAAAAATGAGGACCCAGTACCTGTCTGGGGGTTCCATCTGCCTGGCTCAATGGTCCCTCCTTGGGAGAGAGAGCACAAGCAGGCCTAAGTCTGAATCCCAGGTGTGGCCTGCTCTCCCTAGAGCCACCTTTCAGAACTTCTTAATGAGTATTCAAGGCCAGCTAAAGGAAATAAGTGGCAGCTTTCCTCCATTTTTTGGATCTGAACTCAGTGCTTTAAGACAGAAAAGGCTCTATTTTCAGAAGACAGCTTTCTTCTGACCAACATACAATGACCATTTGCTTTGGTACTAATCTAATGAAGTTAAGCCATCCTTAGACAGAAAAATGAATGTCAAGGGTTTTGTGTTTGTTTGTTTCAGGCTGTTGTTTGTCTGAGAAATGTAGACCTTTGATTTCAGAGGTATGGGGACTCCCCATGCAGAGATTTCTTCCACCCTCTGGAAACCTCTCTATAACTTATAGCCTCAGAACTGCCAGCCCACCAAAAAGCTAAGCCACTTGCTGTGGGCCACATGAACAATACATATCAGAGTCAGGATTTGAACTCAAATCTTCCTGTCACCTGAGGCTGGCCCCCTGCCATGCTGCTGTTTTTACCAAATAACAATGTTACTCTGGCTTCTCCATAGTTTGAAGACTTCCCTCTCTAATCACACTGAAACACACCTTAACCTAGTCTAGTAGTGAAGTGTGCTGTTGGGCTCAGATGACAGAACCAAAACCCCCAAATAACACCAGGGTTATGAGCATTTAGAACCCATATCCCAAGCCCAAAAGTCTTCTGCTCCCTTGTCCCAAATGAGTTCAAAAAACATTAAGTACCAGTGTGGTCCAACTGGAATTTAGCAGGGCCTCTGGAGACAACTTCCCCTTCCCCCATCTACCAGGAGAATGGTAAAGGCAGCCAAGGTTGGGAGCACCTGCCTGCAGTCACTGAATTAAGTCTGAGGCAGAGTAAAGCCTACGTGTGATGGAGGTGACAGATACCAGGAGGGAGGGGAGGGGTTAACTCACCTGCAGCACAAAGCCTCCATACACCTCAGGAAGGAGGAGATGCCACAGATGACGGGTCCATTGGCAGCCCTCTGGCCAGCCTTTCTACAGGAGCCTGGGAAAGCTCATCTCTACTAAGCCCCCATCCCCTGTGCCCACAGCGCCTCCCATGTGGTGGGATCTGGGGGCAGGCAAGGGAGGGGAGAACAGCAGTTTTCATCCTGGGAGATGTGGGAGCGTGGATTCATTCCTATGTTTGCCCATCCCCTCCCACCCTTCTCAGGAAGGCAAACTCCCTGGAGAGAGCTTCTGGGCTTTACCCATCAGCCGGCACCAGGCATTCCACTCCCCTCCCCCCAGGAGGCCAGGGGCCTGAATGCAGTCTGCCTGCTGACCAGATTCCAGTAATAGCTTTATGTAAATGAAGTCCAACTCTCACAATTTGCCAGTGTGCACTGCACTAGCTAGGGGGAAGGGGAAGGGGGGCGGGTGGAAATCCACATTACACATCAACAAAGCGGAAGGTTAATTTGAAACTCACAGCCCTGCTGCCTGTCTGTGCCTGGCTCTCCTCTCTGTGCAAAGCCTGACATCTACAGTTCTGTCTGGCACAGTCAGGGTCTGCTCATCGGAAGCGCTCGCGAGGGACGCCGGCTCCAGTGGGCAGGAATTCTAGAGCGCCTTCCTCCAGGCCGCTGGGCCGGCCAGTGCCCAGCAGGGTTTCCACAACCAGGCCAGAGCACAAAGTCACTATGGCCAGGGAGGGCCGGCCGGGGAGGGCCAGCCACTGGCCCAGGGGATGCCAACAGGCAGGGGTGGGCATTGCTGTGGACGCCCTGCCATTAGCCCTCTCCTTCCAAACTGCCTTCTGCACCCATTGTGAAAAGGTCAAGTGAGAACAAAAGCAGGTCATCCCTGGAGGGCACTGACCCCCCCCTCACTAGAAGTCACAGAGGCCTGCCTAGAATATGTTGTAGTCTTCAAGAAAGGAAAGCTGGCCTTCCCACCCCCACCCCTCTTTCCTTTTCTTTCTTTTTTTTTTAAGAGCCTGTCACTTCAGAATCTTATCCATTAGTCTCCCAGCCCTGGCCACGTCACAGCCAAACCACTTGCATGGGTGCGTTAGCCAATGTGGACAGGAATTTCTTTTAAACACACACCCATCCTATTAACTGCTTTACAGAACACTTCTGTTTTTCAGCTGCAGAAACTTATAAAAACATCCCCTTCTCCCAGTCCAAAGGCTCAAGTTTATACCACTCCTTCAAGGCAGAAATGAAGCAGGAGCCTGCATTGGGCCTGCCTTTCCTTCAACCAGACTGGGTAACAGCTACATCATTTCAAACATGCTGTATAACATTCTATATTTTTTTAAAGAGAGAGAGAGAGAGAGAAACAAAGAGGGAGAGAGGGAGAGAGGGAGAGAGAGAGAGAGAGAGAGAGAGAGAGAGAGAGAGAGAGAGAGAGAATTTCTCCCAGCAGGGTCAAACTGAATACTACTGTCCCACTGACTCATAACGCTCATAGCATTATCAGTCAACTTTACATATCCTAAATTTAACCTTTATTATAAATATAAAAAAGCCAGAAAAATCACAGAGAGGGGGAGGGGGGAGGAACCAGGGAGGTCCTTAAGGGCTGGAGGTCCACAGACAACCTCTGAAGTCACCTATTTTCCTCTGAAAGAGGCACCTGCTCTCCATCTTGAATAGAATAAAAATGTATCAGGAAACCATTTGCACCCTAGAAATAAACAAAGCATAGAGCTGCATGTATAGAGAAACATTCTCATCTTGGGTGAGAGGGAGGAACGTCCCATTTACAAAGACTATCTTGCCCCATTTACAGGAAATCTGAGGTTCCGAACCATCCAGGGGCCTAGTCTATTGGCAGGAGGCTAGTAATCAAGGAAATGCCTGGATTGTCCAACAAAAAAGAAAAACAAAAAGCTCAGTTAATACCTTAGGAAGCAAGGCCTCTCCTAGAGAACAAGGCTCTAAGAAACCCAGAAGACAGCCACAACAAGTTATGCATTCCACCATGGGAGAACCTAGGAAGAGGAGAGGCAGGAGGGGGCAGGAAAACAAACAAACAAACAAAAAAACCCAAAAGCATGAAAAGTGGTGAATGACTTTTTAAACCAGAGTATGTATTATTATTTTTTTTTTTTAAGTACTCTGGTTTCTAATGACGCAGACTGCAGGCCAGATGTAAGAAGAATATTTACATTTTGATGCTAGCTAGCCATACTATGATCCTGAACGGGGTAGGAAAACCTTAAAGAAAATCATTAAATAATTCAATTGTAAAAGTGACTATGAATCCTAGATGGTGATGATGAGGGTGATAAAAATAGCAAGTGGGACTGAGAGACCGTGCCCACTCCAGGGATGATACTACGCACAAAAGTCCCTTCAGGAAAATGAAGTAGACTCCAGGTCTGCACTCTACCTACAAGGAACACACAAGCTGTCACATTAATTAGAGACAAAAAGAAAATGTTTGGACTCCCAGGCAAATCTAATTTTACTGCTTGGCTTCCACTTTTTATTAATAAGAGGTATCCTTGTAATATGATGCCAGGAGGGAGACAGAGCAATAGTTAAAAATCTTGAATAAAATAAGCTAAGACAACCAAAGATCAAGGCACGACGCTCCATGAGGTGTGCCGTACTCTCGAGGCGGCCCTGAGGGGGGCCAGAGCAGAGGCAGGCTCTTCAGCAGGGGCCTGCTGTCCAAGGCAGCATTCTCCTCGGCCTCAGAGGCCTAGCCATCCTGAGGGGTCACCTGCCCCAATCGCCTAACTGGGAGCTGGCCGGAGCCCAGGGCAAGTAAGGCCTTGTGCAAAAATCAAACAGGTCCGGGAATGCTCTATTTATCACATTAGCCTGTCCCAATGTACCGTACCACACTCCTTTTCATCAGAAAAGGCACCCATGTGAAGGTGAATTGTACCTTTAGCTATCACATGAAGAATTACCATTTTCTATGAAATAGAAAACCTTCCCTTTCCCACCCCCTACCCTACCCCCTAATGACATGTTCCACATTCAGATCTCCTGAGAACAGGTGTGATTTAGAGAACACCTCCTGGTCTACCCTGCATTGACAGACTGACATTCTCAGAGCTCTGTCCTAAAACTGACAAAAATTCTCAGCTAGAAAGGGCAAGTCCTCCTTTCCCAGCTCTCTATAGCTATTCTAGCCTCATCTGGAAATCATAATAGACAAAAGCCAGGAATATAAATATTTAAAAATAAATAAGGGAGTCTCCCCATCCCCCCAATCTTCTACTCCTACCCTCTTCCAATTCCCAAACCCAAAGGAAAGCTTTAGAAGCTTAGGTGGTTGCTAAATCACATTGATACTAACTCTAACACCAGACCTGCCTCTCTCCACATACATATGTATGCATGGTGTAAATATATACATCCAGATACACACACACATATGTGCACAATGTACCCCTCTCCGTATTCTTTCACTTTAACAAAAGCAAGTGTGATGTCTAAACGACACAGTTGCCTGCTTTCTGACATGTGAACCTTGTATTTTCAATACAACTGGGTTTCTACATATTTATTCTTGCAAATCTTCTCTTTCCTCGAATTATATGTGCACATAGATTTTAAAACAATTGCCTAAATGGCACCGGGGTTCTAATACAGAAAAAGCCAGAAACAGGTAAAAAAAAAAAAGACAAACCCCAAATCAACCCCCCCCCAAATCCTTAATGCTAAAGTTCCCCTCCTTGCCCTCAGCTCACCCCATTATGCCCAGGCAGTTATATTTAGGGACCCAGTATGGTCTACATACCCAAGTCCTTTTACAGAATGCAGATTTTCCACACAGCAGACCACAACAGCTCCTTCAGAACCATTAAGGGCTGGTGTGCCAAGGCCTACATACAGATGTTTTGATTCACAATCCCCTGACACAACAAACTTCAATGTCTCCATTTACTGTGGCCATGTTAATTCCATGGGTTAATTTTTCCCCGTCCAAATTGGAGATGATTTTAGGTGTTGAAAACCATAATTCACTACAAAAGAGCATTGTCATCTGGTTTATTTACCCACACTGACCCCCCTCAACCCTTCTTCAAAACAAAGACAAGACCCCCAGAAAGAAGAAGATGTTATTCGATCTTGAAGTGTTTTCAAAACAATTTTTTTTGCATAATGAAGCCCAAGAATTCGGAACGTACAAAGAAAAATTAGTCTTAAAAGATTTAAGAAGTGAAAAAATATGTCTACATATGCATGTGTATGTATATACGCAGATGTATATGCATGTACATTCATTGTATACATATATACACATGCATGTATCTATGTATGCATGCATGTAGGTTAAATGTTTCTGACATGGTAGAGGGCAAACAGAATTATCCATTCAAGATTTCAGACCCCTAATTTTCTACCCATTGGGACATTTTTACATTTGTGTTACAAAACCTTCCAATGAGGAATTTTTAATGATAAAGCAGTTAAGAGCCCTAAGTGCAGCATTACAATGGGCACCTATTTATTACTGAAGTAGTTTAGGGAAAGGGGAATGCGAGTTGGGCTTCTGCTTTGTTCATGGCCCATCTCCCCTGTCTGACATCTATTTACACTTGGCCTGACTAGGTGGAGAGAAGGAAGCTTGGAGGGAGTGGAAAGGGGAAATGCAGCCCAGAAGTGGGAGGGAGTTATTAACTCTTTAAATATATCCTATTTAAAAATCAAAACACGAGATCAGAAATTTTACCTCTTTTCTAATGTGTACCAACCATTCTACCTTACATGAAACATGGGTTAACACATTCATAATTAAATACCAGAAGCGCGATTCATATGAACAGTAAAATCAGGAATCTGATCTAAGCTCTAGTTGCTTGGTAATTCTTTGCTGCCAAACAGCCAAGACCAGGATTGGGGGGGAGTGGGAAAGAGATGATACAAAAAGGTACATCCACTCTTCTTCCACCCCTCCCCACCCCCACTCCCTCCCAAATCAGATCATCTCCCTGCCACCTTTTTACAATAGGAATGTTTCACTTTTTAAAAGAGCAGACGTAAAAACACCGAGCTAAAATTTCAAGTCAATAATTTGGGATTTCGGTTTCTGTTGTGAGCTAGGCCTACGGCAAATCTGTTTCAATGCAGTTTCATTTGTCTCTTTGTAGACAAATAGGAACTGTGAAATTTAAAGAATGGATTGAAAAACCCCTCTAAAAACAAAGGGGTTAAAAAAAAAAAAACCCAGGACAAATGTTTTTGCTTTTGTGTCTCCCTGAAGCAATTGTTTGGGAGAGTCTGCCCTGACAATAACCATGAGAAGACCATCCAAAGGGGATGAAGCACACGAGGGGACTTCTTTCGAGATGCCTTTGGTCTGAGCAAAAAAGCACCTTAGCTCAGTTCTCCAGGAACAAAAGACCAGTGCCATGGAAGGGGGGAAAGGTCACCCTGGGTTTTCACATCAAGCCAAGTGTCAACGCTGGTTCATTTTTCACCCCGTCTTGGTTGGGGAGAAGCTAGCTAAGTGAACTTCCTAATTATTGCTATTCCCTTTCTCCTTATTACGAGCCGATCCAGGAGAAGGGGGGGAAAAAGTCCCCTTTTAAGCTAAAACCTCTAGGCCTCCCAATCCACTTTTTCTTCTATTATTTTCTCACCGAATTTTCTGTTTTGGTTTCCAGTTGCAAATTACATGAGAATAAGAGAAGGGGTGTTGTGTGTGTGTGTGTGTGTGTGTGTGTGTGTGTGTCTGTGTGTGGGGGGGGGCGGGGGGCCTGGGCATTTTGCAGTCATTTTTAGTAACATCAGAATTGGCTCTATAGCTACAAAGGAGAGTCAATTGACCCAGGGATAGGAAAAACATTTAGAAAAATGTTAAAGTAGAGATGCAGCCCAGGAATAGGAGTTTGGGGGGAGGGGGGTTGCCTTGAAATATTTTCTTCTTTTCACAGCATGCTGTCCACTAATGCCTGCTTTGGATTTGCAAGTGAATCGCGGTGGTCATTAGAAGTTTGGGGGTGGAAGAGGAGATGGACAACAGGGGAAATATTAGAGGCACCAAAAATTCAACAACAACAACAAAAAGATGATAGAGGGTGGTGGGGGAGGGAGGAGAGAAGAAAAGGAAACCTAGATGAATCAGTGCAGGGCCACGGAAAGTTGCTATCTGAGGGTTTAACTGGATCCTAAAATGGGAGCCCCTTCCAAATCTGGCAAAACAGAGGAGAAGGAAGAAAAGCCACTCGACCCTCAGCCTTTGAACCCAGGACTTTCCTCCGAAGTGGACTTCCCCCCTCCCCCAAGGGGTCACAGGCTCCAGCTGAAAACCAAGGTGGGGGTAGGGGTCATGAGGAATAAGTAATAAGTCGCTCAAATATGAACGGAAATGACATCAGCAAAGCAAAGGACCTGTTTAAGACAGATCAAAACAAAACAAACTCCTAGCCCTTTGTGTATACAAGATAACTCTATAAACAGCCTTCCTAAAACGTCATTGAAAAGTCGACACATCAGAATCACAACAAGAAAACAAATGACAGTTGGGGGGAAGGGGAGAAAGGGGCCTAGAAAGAGGCCAAAAGCTCAGCTGACATTTCTCCCCTTTGCTGATACTTAATATTTATTGGTGTTTATAACCTAAAAGCCGTGCTCTGGGCTTCACTTAATACCGGACCAGACAGCGCTCCCTAATGAAGCAGCATTACAATCAGCTTGTAATACTGAATTTTTAATGCTGCCAAGGATTCTGTTACATAATAATATGAAAAACAGAAGCTGAAAAGTGGTCTAGTGGACAGGACACACTGGGTAGGTTCCTACTAGCAAGGACCCTAAGTTTGTGCTCTTCTCTCTCCAACACTTCTCTCTCCCCACCCCCTTTCTCATTTGCAAATCACTGTTGAATCCCCAATACAAGAGGTCAGTCTGTAAATCAGAGAGAAGCTTGATTTTTTTTAAGTGAGTGTGGAATTGTTACAGTATTTGATCTCCAATTCTATTTCAGCAGTTTGAAGTTCAACTAGGGTTACAGTCAACCAATTCAGTGTCTCAATCTCCACCCCCCCAAAACCTATATACATGGGGTGGGGGGGGGTTAGAAGAGAACATTGGGCTTGGAAGGAAGCTGGATAGAAAAGGACCAAAAAAAATATGAAATCAACTTTCTTTACTTTAAGCAATTAGAATAAAGACAATTATCCAAGGGAGAGAAAGCTGAAACATACAAAGGGGAAAAAGAAATCTGTTGACCATATTCACAGCTGCTACACTCAGTTTACATTGGTGTAATTTAAAAGTATATATAGAGAGAGATAGCTGCCGTTGCTCCTCTCTGTAATACCCCAAGACTGTAAATCTATAACCACTGCAATGATTTAGTGATTAAAAACATGATAACACATTGTGTAACTGCAAACCACAGAATCCCTGCCAACTCTCTTCCAAGATAAAGGAAAAAAATACAGAAAATGTGTTGCTTGCAGTGAGCTTGCAAACTCAAAAGATTTTCATTTTTTAAAATATGCTGGACCAATCTGAAAAGGGTTGGTGAAGCCTAAGACTAGCAAAGGAAAAAGGCAGCTTTATGGGGTATCCTTTTTCTTGTACTAACAAATTACCATCTAAACATGCCTTTTCTTTTCTTTTTTTTTTTTTAATAGTTTGTTGTAACTGGAATAACTGGTCTTGTGTGATGTCTTGCATATTCAAAGCTGCTTTGTAATAGGATATGGAGACCCAACCTTATTTGCCTGAACTCAGTAGGGGGTTTTCACCCCCTCCTCCTCTGTTGTTTTGGATGTTGTATTCTGTGCGTGTGTGTATGGGGGGGGGGTGCTTGTTGTTGTTGTTAGGAATAAATTGTGGGTGCCAGGGTACGGGTTCTTTAAACTACAGAGCACACACCTGAGAAGACAGGCTGCAATTTGTAACATGGTTGGGGGAGCCAAAAATAAACACACACAAAAAAATAAAATGAAAGCAGCTGTAGGGGTTTTGGCCTCCAAGCAGCTGACTTGACCCCATTCTCTCTTTTCTTTTATTTCCCCATTGCAGGATTCCTGTACCTTCAGTCAGATTCGAACTCAATGTGACCCTAAGGAGGGAGTCACCAACCCCTGAAAAACTGCTCCATATTAAACAAGGGTGAGAGGAAGAAATATAATTGCATATGCATCCAGACATGCTACCCTGTGCATATCTGGACAGACACACATCCCAGAAGAGCTGCTTCAATCACAGCATTCAAGAAATACCCTTTTCTGGCCTCAGGAAGGAGAACTGGAAGATAATGAAGATTCTCGTCCACCACCATCACCCCTCCCTCAAAAAAAAAATTACTGTAACTCTCTATGCACACATATAAACACAAATGCACACAAGAATACTACTCAGTAGATTTTATATGTTTAAAAAGTTCATGAATTGTCTACTGTCTGAAGTAGGGGCAGAACAGTTTATTCAGAGGAATCAATAGGAAAGAGCATTTGCAAATATTTAGATAAGCATTGTGCATTTTAGCATTAAGTAATTAAAACCTAAACCCGAGGGTGGGGATAGGCTGGTAAGGGAGGGGCACAGACACAGAAGGAAAGGCTACTGGCCTGCCTACAGGAGGGTTTTTTTTAATCCACACTTCTCCCATCCCCCCCCAAATTGAAATCCTTTCCAAACTGACGAAGTGCTCACTTTTTACGAAATACTGCTCATGCACCCACCATTTACTTTTCTATTTCAAAATCCATCTCCGAATAGGAATTCACCTACCCACCAAGATCTCAGGACTGACTACAACAGTGTCTGCATCATAATATACACACATTGGGTTGGGGGGGGGGGGGACAGCAAGAAAGGTGGGGGGAGAGGGAGACTATCTTCTCGTTATAAGGCTTTAGTCTCTGGTGTATTAACCTCCCTCCTATACCATCTCTAAGTTAGTTACATCGGCCAAAGAAATGTAGTCTTACCTTATAGGAAGGCCCATAAAGTGTAATTAATTGAACATACAAGCAACACTCCTCTCAATATACGACCCTCCCCACACTACTCTCTTCTAATCCATAAAGTTCCAGGGCGTTTTGATGTTAAATACCTACCTAAGAAACCTACAGACACTAACATACTAGCTAGCTCACATAGAGACACTAAACCTAACAGTAAAATAAAGTAATTTTTTAAATGAGACAATACAGTGTACTTCCTCTATAACAGTTCCAGAGGGTTGGGCAGTAAATGCTAGAGTTTGCTATATTGCAATTAAATCCACTTGGGGGGGAGGGGGAAGGAAAAGCCACTTGAGCACCCACCCTGCAGATATTGTATAAATTTACAGTAAATGTAGGTACACGATTTCAGCACATTGCCCTATTGATTATGCAGATTCTGATCAATCTTTTCCCCTTTTCCATCTGCAAGGCTGTTTTAAGACGCTCAGAAAACAAGTTAGCCTCTTACTGGCCACTTTTCAGAAGATGAGGGCAAGAAAAAAAAATGAAAGACTTAAAAAAACCCGCAATAAACCTCAAAATCTTTCTACTCGAAGGTTTGAGAATTACAATTTTCCGAAGTGAATTTAGATTTTGTAATTGGCACCACAAGCTAAGCGCTCATTTTGTGTCACTTTCTTAAAATTCCCTTAACGAGGCCCTTAAAAAAAAGTCTCTAAAACTGCAAAGAAAAAGCAGCCACACTCTTTCCTTCACATATTACTTAGACCATGTCCCAATAATCGAGACCAATAAAAATTGTCCTATTTGGCCTAACTTTTGGTGGGGGGGGGGGTAAGGGTGGGGAGCATCAAGACTTTTTGTGGTCTTGGAAACCCTTATAAACCTTCTTTAAAGCAATTTGTACAATAGATGGAATTACAACACTTTACACAGTTCAGACCAGAGGCATCAGATTTCATTTTGCAGATAAGAGATTAAAAAAATATTAAAAATCTATTATCTCCGTAGAATAACATCCACGTATAAGATGTAGCAGTAAGGTGTCAATACACAATTTAAATACACCTGTAAACATTATACGTTTATAGCTGCCCTCAAATATAGCAGGCAAAAGAAGACACGTTAAAATGCAGAGCCTAAAATCACGAATTATAATCTTGCATCCAATATATATAAAATGCAGGTAAAGAGCAGAAGGGAGAAAAGTAGAAAGAACATAACAATCTCATATTCGCATGAGAGGAAAACGAGGGCTCCTCCGATGTCTATCAACTCCGCTGGGCAGGCGAGCCCAGGCGTAGGAGGGAGTGTCTCCCCCTGGCCGGAGAGCGCAGCCCCCGGAGCCCCCAGTGTCCAGGGAAGGGCCCCCCTCTGGGGGCTGGTAGCCCTGCCTGCCCACGGGGCAGCGCAGAGAGCAGCAGCAGCAGAAGCAGCAGCAGCAGCAGCAGGAGCGGCGGCAGCGGCGGCTGCAGCTGCAGGTAGAGAGGTCCGGCCGGCCGTGCCGAGGGCCGCTGCTCGCTGCGCCGCTGCTCCCCGCTCCGCTCCGCTCGGCTCCGGGCTCCGGGCTCCGGGCCGGCCCCGTCCTCTCGAGTCAGTCCCCGCGCGTGGGGGGGGAGGGAGGGGGCCGGCCGGGCAGAGCGTCCCCCGAGCCCCGGCGGGCGCCCGGCTCGTCCCGGGGCCCTGGGGGAGGGGG
>NW_027185771.1:936462-950860 GCF_028583685.1 Petaurus breviceps papuanus
CGCGGGAGCCGGCCGGGGGGCTCCGGCACGAGGACACGGGAAAAGTTGGCACTTACGCGGCTGGTTGTCCGGCGGCGGCGGCGGCGGCTGCAGCGCGGGCGGCGGCGGCGGCGGGAGCTGGGGGCGCTCGGAATCCCGACCAGAGGCGCTCGGGCTGCAGATCCCATCAAGGCAGCAGCGGCAGCGGCAGCGGCTGGCGGGGGGCGGCGGCGGCGGAGGCGGACGAGGCAGAGGCGGCGGCGGCGGCGGCGGCGGCGGCGGGGGAGCGCGCTCGGCGGAGCCCGGGGCGGGAGGCAGCCTCAGCCTGGGAGCCCGAGCCGCCGCCGCCGCTGCCGCCGAGCAGCATGGTCGGTGGGGAGTTGGCAGCCCCCCGAGCGGGCAGGGGCCGCCGACGAGGAGCGGCGGCGGCTCTAGGCGGTAATTGGGATGCAAAGCAGGCGGCGGCGGCGGCGGCTGCCGGGAGGAGGAGGCGGCGGCGGCGGTGGCGGCGGTGGCGGCGGTGGCTGCAGCGGTCGGAGGGGACGCGCTGGAAGTGGGAGCTGATGAGTGAAAAGAAAAAAAAGTCTTTGGATCTTTATTCTGCTAATTAGTTTCCTGCAAAAAATGGCTGTGATTAATTCAGTGCGCATGTGCTTCATTACCCAGGCACGACGGGAAGGGCTAATTAGCCACCTTCTGGATCAATAAGATTCAGCAAAAAAGAAAAGGGGGAGGTGGAGGGAGGCAGAGGGGAGGAAGGGAAAAAAAAAAAAAAACCAGGGGAAAGTGATGAGCAGGGCAAGGAGAGCAGGAAGAGAGGATGGGAGAAGAGACCAGGAAGAGGGAGAGAGGCACCAAAAGTTTATGCATGTATTAAAAACACACACACACACACATACACACACTCACACACACACACACTCACACACACACACACACACAGAGGACTGAGATGCAGAGAAGCAACAATGGGAGCCAGCTTGGGATTTTTTATAACAAGATTTTTTTTTGTTTTTTTTCTTTCCCCCTTTTCTTTCTTTTTTTTTCTCTTTTCTTCTTTTTTTCCTTTCTTTTTCCTTCCTTTTCTTCCCCCCCGGCAAAATGCAGCTGCGGGTGTTTAAATTAAATAGGAAGAAAGTCACAGAAGGCAAGAGTGAAAGGGGGGGAGGGAATTCAGAGAGGGGGGGACAGTTAAATGCCTAGGTTTAAATGAAGTATCAGAGACGTAGATGGAGACACTTTAAATTGCAAATATCAGATTTTCTCTAAGGAAAGTGTGAGGAAAATCTCCCTCCCCCCCAAAAAAAAACAGAAGAGGATGTATTTTTTTTTCTTAATGAAGCAACTTTAACATATTCCATAGATTGGACTCCCCCCAAAAAAAAAGATGTTAAGCTTGCCTTCAGAAATAAGATGAAATCTTCTCTAGCTCTTTGGAAAGAGAGTGAGGGGGTTGGTGATGATTAGAAGAAATAAAAAGACAGAAGTGAATAAGAACTAAATGGAGTTAGTGGAAAAAGGGGGTGAGTAAAGAGGGAGGAAGTAGAAAAAAGGGGGGAGAAGGGGAAAAGTTGCAGTTGGAAACAAGCACAACTTTTTTTTTTTTAAACCTTTCTGGACTTAGGAGAAAAGTAAAATCAATTTTCGTGTGTAAAGCTTGGAAAGCAGATGTTTTCAGAGCACAGAGCTATTTTGCCATCAAAAGCAGGGATGTAGTGAAGGCAGTGAAAAATGATTTTAGACTAAATTTTTAAGAAAGGAAAGTCAATGTATTTAAGTAGTGAGGAAAGGTCTATAGTATAGAAGGGGGGATAACATCCCCCTCCTCTAATCTCTCTCCCCTCCCCCTCATCCCACCCCACCCCACAAAAAAAAAAAAGTCTTACAGCTACCTCCAAGAGTTTGGAGCAGTCTGGAAGCCAAAGGGCTTGAAATGAAGGGATAGATTTCAGATAAAGACTAGGAGCTGCACATCCCAACAGAGCCCAAAGGAGATCTCTGAAATCAAAGGCAGTAGCCAGGGATACTGCTACTGTACCTGCTCCTAGCACATCAAAGCCATCACTTAGACTGGTGTACAGTACCTCCAAAAAGCAAGCAAACAAACGAAGAACAAGAAACTCCTCTCTCTCTCTCTCTCTCTCTCTCTCTCTCTCTTTCTCTCTCTCTCTCTCTCTCTCTCTCTCTCTCTCTCTCCCCCCTCCCTCCCTCTTTCTCTCTTTTCTCCTAGTCTTAGCGTCACTGCTGCTGCAATAGATTTTTAATGACAAGTATGTATTTATGTAAGTCCTAAATATGAATTAGTAACATTGAGATTACAATGTCCAGAATAAAATAAAATGCAATTTACACTTTAAGTGAACTGCAAACAAACATAAAAACAAAATTTGTGCTATTAAAGGCTTTATTAGTAAACCATGTAACATTAGTTAGGGAAAGAAAGCTTTACAACTAACTTTTCTTGGTATTTTTTTGTCATAGTCTAGTTTTATTGCTACCCTATTTTATAATGAATTGGGGGATTAATAGTGAAACCTGTTTGATTAGAATCTGATGCTTAATTTTATGAGATTTCCTAGTGATCTTAAGAGCATGAAGCCTCTCATTAAAGCCTGGGGGGGGGGGACGGGGCCGGTATAGGAGTTTTCAGGGTTACCTCATCTAGCCCTTCTGAACTCACTCTGGGAATAATGCTGTTTTTATTTAGGGGAAAAAATACGTTTAGAAAAAATGAGGGTTTCCCCTCTATGAGCCAAATCTGAGTTTACCATTCAAACTTTCCTAGCTGCTTTTCCATGCGGGACAGCTGATCAATAAAGCCAAGTCCAGCCTGTCTTGCTACAGGTTTCACCAGTCATTGCTTGCAAAACCTTTGTCATTTTCTAAAAATAAAAAAGCTAAAAGTTATTGTAGAAGAAGGGGCTTTTTTTGTCCCCCGTACAATGTGCCTTTTGTGAGGTTAATGCCATTCTGGGACTTTCTATAGCCCTGGACAATGGGGATCTCCAGGAGGCTGCCAAGCCTCTGCCTTTTTTCTTTTCTTGGCTTTTTTTTTTTTAAGGGAAGGATGAAACATTCCTCCAGTCCAAACACAACCTCTACTTTGATTAAATAAATATTTATCTTTATTCTAACCATTGTATATTTTACCTTTAGTTTATACCCGGTTTCTGATTATTATTTAAAATTTTTATTTGCAACAGCTAATCGTTTTTTTCTTTCAGCCCAAAGTGCAGGTCAGTGTAAAATGTAGCTGAATGAAGGGAGCCTGGTGTGTCTGAAATTTTTCGTAATACAGCAGGTAAGGAAAACTTCAGAACCTCAGGAGTATGTATATTACATATATTTTTTCATATTTATCTGTCTTCAGGAACCTTCATAAATCTGCTAATCTGCTAGGATTTTGTTTTGGTTTTTTTTTAAGGATGTAGCAGAATTAAATCTCTGTTTCTAGTGCTAGAAAATCACTTAAATATCATTTATTTATTTTCGATTTAATATGTAAATACTATCTACCAAGAAAGCAATGCTAACCAGGACTGAACTTGCATTATGTTTTCTTATACAAAAAGAACCAGAGAAAGCTAGTGTCTCCATTGGTGTTGGTTATTTTGAGAAATCTGGACATAAATGTATGTCATGTTGCAATATAGGAAAATTCCAGCTTGATCTGGTAAATACTTATGCTAATTTTACAGAGTGAATTTGTTATATTGAGGTGAGGTAACAAGCTTATATGATTGAATAATGCTTAGGTGATCATACAGCACATATAAAGATTAATTTACTTTTTAAAATGGAAAAAGAAAAAAGGGAATTCAGAATTTAAATCTTGTATTTATCTGGCAAGTGGGAAGGGTATTTTAAGCAAATCAGTTTTTTAAATGTTCAAAGAATGTAGGAAATGTGGTGTGTATACTAAATGTTGCATTCATTTGTATATTTCTCAACCTATTTCTCAAATGAATGTATGGACAGAAGCATGAAGAGGGATACACCAAAAAGAAAATGTGGATATAGATATAGATATATACACACACATATATACATATGTATGTCTTTAGATGGATATATAAGCTATATGTGTGTATACATATATGCAAACATCTACCGTACAAGGCATGTATAAATAAAGGTATGGTACCTGGTTACATGTAACATCCATGTGTGACTATTTGTATTTATATATATATATATATATATATATATATATATATATATATGTTTGTAGCTTCCATTTCCTGAAAGTACAGAATAGAAATGTTCGGTTTAGTAATGAAGATTCAAATAATGGCTGATACTGAATAATAATCTGCTCCCCTGTAATCTTCAGGGTATGTACTGCAGTAGGGAGAGGGGAGATCAATGGGTCCAAAGGCTGAAAATGCAATGGGTCAGTCTGAAAAAGGGGGAAGAAAAGGAAGGGGGAGGTCGAGGGGAAGAAAGATCCTACCTCTTGGGCCCAGAGCTTTCTTCCGCAGGGGGCAGGAAAAACACACACACACACACACACACACACACACACATATACACATGGAAGCTGGAAGGAGTGGAAAGTCCCTGTTCTATACAACTAGACATAGCTAGATCTCGGAGTGGTTACATATAGAACAATACCTTGTACCTTTTTGAATTTGCATTGTTATCCTAAATCTATTGTATGTGTGTATGTGTGACTGTTCTTTCCCCAAAGACAACATATGGATTCCATAAATGCAAACATGCCGAAGTGCATCTGTCTGGGTAGTTAACACAAACCAAACATCTCTCATTTCGGCAACTCCCTGTTGTTCCTCTGGCTCTAGGAACTCCCCCGTCCCGTGTCACTCGATCATTGCTCTTCCATTCTTGTTCTTTTGTGGGCTCTTAAAGTGATCCAAAGAGCCGAGGCGTGGAGGGGGAGGTGGGGGGTGCTGGTTGCACGGCTAGGGTCAGAGGCACCACTGTTCTTGCCCTTTGCTGCGAGGAGTCTAAAGGGTTAAGCTTCAAAGCAAGAGGAAGGGGCAGCCTTCTTCCCAGAGCTAGGTCCAGCCGCAGGCAGCTCTGATTTAGGGGTCAAGTCCTTCGACACCTTTCTCCTGCTTCTGGAAATGGCAGAAGATGAGGTAGAGAAACACAGGAGACAGGAGAGAGAGAAATACAATCAGGCTAAGCAGTTGCGATCCGTCTGCCCCCTTCGCCCCCAGAATAGAGAAGTAACATCCGAACAAATCGAACAGTTCCCCTTTCCCATCGGGGTGCAGCCAGTCTGAGCGCTGAAAAAAAAATGTTAACTTGGTACCTCTATCATACAGTTATTTATACTGGGCTCGCGCGCAGAAAATCAACAAGGAATGTGCTCCAAACATGCCAGATCGTATAGATCTGTAGCTGTGTCTATGTGTTTACTCATAAAGAAAACAGGTGTGTGTGTGTATGTATTCGATAAAGTTAGGGAAGTGTGTGTATGCGTGGAGATGCTTATACATAGATCTGAAACTCAGGCAGAGCGCCTGGGCTCTTGTGTTGAATGTACATAGGGCTATAGAATGAGTTCGCTCTCATTTTGTTTGTATCTTGTCAATCCACTTTCTGATAAAGAGCTTTACCCCAAACTCGATAGCCTGGAGAAGACTTTATCAAGGTACTTTCACAACTCAGACTAATGAAAAGCAAATAGGTATTTGTTTCTCAGGCTTTTGACTGAAAAGGGCAATCTGCTGTGCATCCATCCTGCCCCTGGGGTTCTGCAGGACACCCTAGGGTGGGTGGGTGTCCGTGTACACCCGGTATGTGTTGGATGCAAGAGCGCGCCCAGATGCAACTATTTACATGCTGCAGGGCAATATGTGGAGTTGAATTCAGAGCGACATTCACGAATACACACTGAAGGACTGAACATTTAGCACAATATCTCCTTTGGAAAGTTGCTTAAAGAAAAAGGAGTTTTCTGGAGAAAGCTGCCTCGAAATAACCGAACTCCCGAGAGAGGGGCGACTGCAGACAGAACCCTGGGGAAAGGAGGCGGAGCTGGGAGGGAGAAAGAAGGAAGATGGACTGGGGGAGCTATCCGCTATCCTAGGTTGTAATTCCCGGGTTGGGGGGTGGGGGTGGGGGTGGGGGTGGGGAGAGGATGTCCCATAGGAGTGTAGTTTTCCTTGTTCTCCAGTTGTTTAGGGTGAGGGAGATTCCCACTGATTACAGTTTCTGACTCTGGGGCAGAAACACTGATCAGCTGGCCCTCAAGAAAGCAGAACACAGTTCTAGGAGAGCCACCCCTAACCCAGGGAGAGACTCCAGACCACTGAAAGCAAACCAAATTGGACGCTTGAATCCCTGGGGCAAAGGGGGAGGGGACAAGACCCCCCCCCTCCCCTTTTTTGAACTACTAATTCAAAAAAGACCACAACCTACTACACCGGGTCACTCCATCACATAGATTTAATATGTGTGTGTATGTGTGCTATGTATGTGTGTATCTCTATATCTATGTGTATGTATATATGTGTATATGTGCACGCGCATATATACATACATATACACGTGTGTATATGTATATATAATATATCTTAATTCTTAGAAGCAAAAACCTCTAAAGAACTGACACAAAATTTGGCTTGCCAAAGTCCTTGAAATAGTTCCAAATGATCAAATCATCCATTCATTTTTAATACAGTGCATATTGTGAAAATATGGGTCAAAACAGTCAATTCTGCGGCATTTGTCAGATTCTCAGTTTTCTCCTCTTTTGCAATGGAAATCTGCAATGAAACCTTGGGAGCCGGAGCAGGTGAGAGGCTGTAGTGTGCCCCAGTGTTTATTACCCTCACGATCAGTGAGCCCTTAGCTCTTATTTTCGATGCAGTAACTTTTCTGTTTGCACCAAATCTGAAACCAGAGGCAGGGGAAGTAAAGGGAGAAATAACATCCCTCCCGAACGAAGTTAACAACTGCAGCGCAGTAGATTCGTAGCTTGGGGATTTCAAAGGGTACAACTTTGGGAAATGATCAAGGACAGCGTGTCTGTCTGCCAGAGAGAGGTAAGGGAACCATACGAGTCTCGAAAAGCGAACTTAGGAGCAGGTGGATGGGATGGGGGGGGGGGGCAACCTGATACCTTGTGCCCATTTACACATGGACGTCTAGCGAAAGACTTTGGAAGAGAGAGATGCCAAGGGTGGCACATTCATTGCTGAGAGGCAGAAATGCAGCAGAGCTGATAATGGAGAGATGCACTGCTGAGCAGTTCCACCCAGATGTCTGCATTTCTTGTAGGCATGTATTGTTTAATGGACAGGGAATTGAATACCTTTATTGCTGAGAAATGTAAAAAGAGATCTATCCTTGTACATATTCTTGGGAGACATGTGTGTTTCTTCTGTAGAAAAAACCTGGAGCCAACAGTTCCCCCCCCCAAGGGGAAAAAAAAAAACTCGAGTGAGGGAAATCGGTGGGGTCTTTTCCCAGTATATATTCGCGCGTATTCCTCTTCCCAATTCAATGAGATTTTTTTAAAATAGGGGACAAAATCCTGCTTGTGGTCCTTTCCATCCCATTTCTTTCTCTTTACCTCAAGAAAACATCTGAGGTAAATCTAACTGCACCTCTTAGGAAGGCTTTTTAAAGAGAAACAATGTTTCAGGGACACCCACCAACTTTTTTCCTCTTTTCCAAATGAAGTCTAAAAAAAAAAAAAAATCAAAGAACAACTTAAAGCAACGAACAACATCGAAGAGACTGTTTTCCCTGACAATGATCTTCCGATTCGTTTATTTTCTACCCTCAAAAATAAGAAAAGGGAGCATCCGATCTTCCTTGGCGCCGATCCCGCGAAATTCGGAAGGCGCCGTTAGTAAAAATCCACGAGTGGAGGGCAGCTGGTGGGGTCAGTAAGCACTCGGGGAACTTCCAAACGACACCCCTCTGACTCAGAGAAATTCAGCGGCGTGAGGAGCAGCGCCCCCAGATCCCATTCACCTAGAAAGCAGTAAGCTAGGAGCCCACTGATCCCCTTCAATCGTGATGGAGTTGGGGTGACGTTTGGGGGCCTCTCATCCTTCCCACAAAGAGAGACCCTGTTGTCTCCGGACTCCCTCAGGTGAACTGGGCACAGGACCTTGGCCACTTTTTTTCCCCACTTGACCCACTCTACCAACTTCTGCCCAGTAGCCTTCTTCCCTTCCTTCTTCACCTTAAGACACACTCCCCCCCCACCCCATACCTCCAGGTTGGTCCAAGCCGGGCAACTACAGCTACAGGTTGTTTCGATCTAGTCTCTTCCAGATCCCAGATACGGAAAACACCCTTTTCACATGCTACAGGATTTTTTTGCTGCTCTGGATAGTGTACTAACGCACACATCCCTAAAGGAGATTATTTTGAGGGTTTTTTTAGTTGCTTAAGTCAACACATCAAGTTCAAACTTGATGATAAAAATTTTCCCCATTAAAAAAAATAATTTTCTGACATTTTCTTTAGGTCACCCCCCTCCCCCCCACACACACACACATACAAAGAGAAGCTTTGGGAGAGTGATATTCATCCAGCGATTCAGGGGACATCCTACTGGGGGCCATCGCCTTGGTCCCCAGATACTTCATACAGAAGTGTGCTCTGTGCCCCAGCCAAAGAAAGCCAAGGTTACCTTGGTTCCAGGACCCCTGGTTCGAAGGCCCTGGGGAGCGAGTGAAATAACTGGAGAGAGTTCCTATTTTTCTACCCCTCCTTAGTAACTATCCTGAAGTCCACCCTCCCCAAGGGCCCTGTTTCCCTCCCAAGACCTAGAGGAAGGAAATAACGAGCGATCTCCCACTTAAAGTACTCTCCTCTCCTATTTATTTGAAGAAGTCTGTTGTTTTCCTCCCCGGTTGCCCCCACACCGTGGCTGAAGAGAAAGACATTTTTTCCTCAGGCTTGCTGTGGCTGGGCATTCATTCATTCATTCGTTCGTTCATTCATTCATTCTTTCTTTCTTCCATTCATTCAACAAATATCCGCTCCCTACTCTCACTGCCCGAGGCTCTCTAAGTGGCAGAAATCCACCAGCTGCCGCTTCTGCCCTGGGGCACCAGGGTCCTGATACAGAAAGAGGGGGAGGGGTGATGGAGAAGGTGAGGATCTTCAAACTGGTTCCTAGACAGGGATGGGTAATGTTTCCCTCCGAGACCACTCTCAGCTCCTACATCCCAACTACCTGCCACTCCACAAGTAGCCTGGCCTTCACGCCTGACCTGAGTTTCCTAAGTCAAGGGAGTGAGTGGGGAGATAACAAAACCTGGCCCAGGAATATGCTCTGCTTCTTTGGGCTGCAGTGTGTGCAGGGTTGGACAGCTTGCCTGCTGGGTTTCTCAGTTCATCATTGATAGGCAATTCTGACTTGAATGTTTGGAGAGACAAGATTAGGAGCAGGAGAGACCACTGTGGTCCTCCTGCCCACAAATATACAGAGCAACAGCAGCCTAGATAAGACACCATTGCAAAGGATGCTGTTTAGTGTTTAGGACTGGAGGTGCTTCAAGAGTGAGACTCTTCTCCCTCTCTTCCTCCTTCCTCCCTCCCTCCCCCCTTCATCTTCCTCCCTCCCTCCCCCCTTCATCTTCCTGTTTTATTCTCCTTGCCCTTCCCCCCAATTCTGTTAGAGAGGAAAAGGTGAAAGCTGGTGGATCTGTCCAGAAGTCATTGGAAGCTGCAGCAGCGTAAGTATTGCTCATAACGACACTTAAGCCCAGACACTTGAATGCTAAAGGTTATACTTACATTCTTCAAGAAAGGGCTTTCTGCCAACTTGAACTATGTTGTGTGCTCACCATGGGCCTCTCCTCATTCTTGTTCTCTCCTACCCCACCTACAATCTACATTCCCCCCTTTTTTGTCTTCCCAAGGCTTCTAGTTTTTAGTATTTGTCACAATAAATGAGGGGTGCTTTTGGGTGTTGAGATTCTTTCTCCCCTCCCTCCCCCCCCCCCCAGTGCCACAGAGCTCAGGCTGCTTCAGCCTCCCTATTCATTTTTACTTCCGTTTGTCTTTGTGATCAATGGTGTGTTCCACTTGGTTATCAGAAAGTCTGCTTTTACATCTAAACTCACCTTTCTTCCCCATTAAGGATATACTAATCAACATTTATATAAGAGGAAAATCTGGGAGACTTCTGTCCATTTCTGCCCATTTCTACCCATAGCCTACTGCTTAGCCTCTTCCACTAACAGCCAAAGAAATCATCCAGTTCAATGACATTTAAAAAAAACACAAACAAATAAAGCTGTTCAGTGTGTGAAAGATATGCAGACAGAGCATCACTATGATATATAGAGAGGAGGCAAAATATTTCCATTCATTAAAAAAAAACTTCTTTGAGTGAAAAGTTCTGATCCCTACAAGGAATTGATGCTATGGGTCTCCATTTCCTCTGATGTTTCATCTCCCTAAAGGGGGACAGAAAAATGATAGCACTTTGAATTTGGTGACCATCAAAAAAGGAGCCATAGGAAAGTATTACAGATAAGTCCAGTCATAGGGAAAAGGAAGTGTGTACGTAGTGAAGAGAATAAAAGTCATCTCAGGAGCTAGAGATTAATAGCTTGGGAGGGGGGGGACCTTGTTGCCAAAAGGTTCCATGGCATAAAGGGAAAAGCAGTAGATTTTGAGTCAGAGGACCTGAGTTTGAATTCTGGCTCTGCTGTATATTACCTATAAACTGAGGCAAGACAGCTCCCTTGAGTACTCCCATGAGAGTAAAATGAGGAGCTTGAATTAGATGGTCTTCTTAGTTCCTTCCATTTCTAATTTCTGTGAAGCCCCATTTCCCCCTTCCTTCCCCATTAAAAAAAAGTGCCAAGAGAATGAGGAACAGAAATGAGGCAGAAATGGGTAGAACACAAAGAATAAATGTGGGGGGAGATGGTTTGAGAGGGGTAATGGAATATAAGTGGAGACTGAAAGGTTAGGGGAAGGAAGGATTCTCTAGTTTTGATCAAGATTTAGTGAGAAGACATTAGTAAAGCAAATAGAGGTCTTTGCCTGAGGAAGAGAGAGAGAGAGAGAGGAGAGAGAGAGAGAGAGAGAGAGAGAGAGAGAGAGAGAGAGAGAGAGAGAGAGAGAGAGAGAATACAGGAAAAAAGGAAAGGAAGGAGAGAGAGGGGGAAGGAGAGAAAGAAGAGAAAGGAAGGAAGGAAGAAAAGAAAGGAAGGAAGGAAGAAAAAGAAAGAAAGAATATAGGAAAAAAGAAGGAAAGGAAAAGAAGGAAGGAAGGAAGAGAAAGAAAAGAAAGCAGGAAAGAAAGAAAAGGATGGTAGCTGCACAGAATTATCCCCTGAAAAATTGCCCAAGGTATTACTATATTTGCAGACCCAGTGTCTAGCTACACCCTGTAGTATCAAGGGAAAGTCACACTGTGTTTTTGCAATTTTCTTACAGTTCCTGATGCTGGTGGGCCAGTTAGTTCCCTACTCACCTGAGTCAGCAAGCTAACAGGAAGGGATGACTAGTTGGCTAACTATACTCAAGAGAATTGGAAAATCCTCTAAACTGTGAATAAGAGACTGAAGGAGAGAGAGTGGATAAGTAACAGAGTGATGCAGCCTCTTGCTGTCCGGAATTTGAGAAGGGAGCTTTCCCTGGGTGCTTCACTTTGAAGCTACTCACTTTCAGGAAAGAAGCCAGGCTGGGGGAGGGGGATGCAGAGATAGATAGGAAAGTCCACTCCCCTTTTAGGGCTAGCTTTGGCCCTGTTTTTGGCTTTAGCAATGTTCAAATCCTCAATAAACACAGGCTGAACATTCAGAATCAGGCAGTGAACCATTAAAAATATAATAAGGGGGTAGGGCTGTCAGTTCAGAGATGTGATCTCATCTCTCTTTACTGTATTTGGTTGAGAGTTTACTCTAGACTGAGCCTGCGTGAATAAGAGTGTGTATGTAGCAAGAAAGGATTGGCTGTAGCTGCCATAGAGGGTTTGCTGAAAGGCTTGTTAAGGGAGCACTACTGACCATGCAATCCAATTACATAATGCTTCAAAAAATAACTCTACTAGGAGCTGGGAGTCATGTCAGGGTGATGTATTTCCTTAACAGAGGGAGGTATCAAATATGCATTTTTAAACTCAGAGCCTGATAGTACATTTGTGCTATAGATCTGAATACTCCTCCTTTCCTCAAATAAGGAAATCAACTCCCAGGAGAAAATGCTGCCATTTCTTTCCTTTTCTTTCCAGGTGGTGTTGCAGCCCACCGTTTAACTTGGCTGATTTTGTTTCTGTCTCCTAGGCCAGATCTATACAGTAAGAAATATCCCAAATCATCCATGTAACCTTTATTATGATCTGGATTAAGTGAAGGCAGGGGAGGGGATGAGGAGGAAGAGAAAAGGGGCAGAGTGGAAGGGAAGGAGAGGGACAGAGAGAAAAAGAGAAAGATTGAAATAAACAGCTTGTTGGATTGTTTTTTCTTGGTGGGCAGAGGGAAGAAGGAGAACAGTGTTATCCTGCCAATGACTTCATCTTCCATACTATCCATATATATCCATAATATATTCTGTAATATATTATTATTCCATAATATATTATTATTATTCCATAATATATTATTATATTATTAATAATATATTCCGTACTATCCATATATATCCATAATATCCAGAAGCTGGTCAAATTTTTAACCTTAAGAAAGTAGACAGTTGAGGACATAATTAGAGGCGATTTCCCCTCCCTATGCTAAACCCCTAACCTTTAACTATGCAGAGAATGACCTTCATTGTACATTCGATGTCTTTGCATAGATGCACTTAAAGTGAAGGCAGAGTGGTGAAGCAGAAAGATGAAAGGTTTTGTTGGTTTTAAAGTCACTTGACCTGCAGTCACTTTATCTTTATGAACCTCAATTTCCTCATCTGAAAAATGGGGATAGTGAGATCTATCTCACAGGGTTATAATGAGAACCAAATTGAATAATGCATGTAAAGCACTTTGTAAAATATAAATTAATATTAAAATACATGCTAATATTATGATTGTATTTTAAGTGTTTGAGGTAAGTGACTCTGTTATTCCCTCCCTTGCCTTCTCCTAAGGAATCAATAACTTCCTGGCCTGGAGGAATTACTGGTGCAATTCACTGCACTTTATCAAAATGGTCAGGCCCCCTCCCCCTTTCGCCATTTCAACTCCTGCCATATTTTACTTCAGGGACCCTTTGTGGCCCCCCTTTTTTTACTCTGTCTGAGAGTCATATTAACTTGTCTCTCCCCATATAATCTGTTCCCTGGGGTTTTAATTCCTCCTTGTGGCACCAAGATCTCTTCCTGAACTATATCAAACCCCATTAGTATATTCTCATTGAGTCCCTGAACAGTTTCTCTTTCCTAATGTGGATAATCACAGCATTTGATCCTTTCATCCTAAAATGCAGACTTTCAATCCATTCTTAATCTAGACCAATCTAACCTCCTTCACAAAGAGACAAATGAAGATGAGAAAACCAGTGCTTAAGATACTAACAGTATTTGACCTTAGATAACTATTTCTTTCTTTTTCCCTGCCCCTCCCTCATAATTCTAAAGGACTCAAAAAATAAAAACCTACTTGAGTTGATTTTTAAATTGAATACTTTTCCTTCTTGTGGCATATTTCTTATTTGTTTTTTGCTTAAAAAATTAGTTATTCTAGGCTCAGGCTATCTTGCCTGGGATACAAAACCCTGCTTGTTTAAGATGCAGCAGAAAAGAAAGGGTAAAAAAAAAAAGGAAAAAAAAAAAGCATGAACTACTCTCACCCTCCCTTACCCAGCAGGCTCAGCCTTTATGGAGTCTATTTCCAGTCTGTTTACCTGGCAAGTACCACATGACCAATCCAGAAGGAGATGCTGACATCACTGTCTCTCCTTCACATGTGCATTGCTCCCTCACTGGCTGAAGGCTGAGCCCTCATGCATTCCTGCATTTTTCTCCCTTTTCTTTTCCACGGTCCTACATTCCCAATTCGCTCGAACATTTCTACATCCTTTCTCTTCTCTCACACATTCCTTTGTTTTCTCTCTTTACTTCACACATTCTTTTGTCTCTCTCTTTTTTTTCCACACATGACTCAATATTATTCATCTCTGTATTTTCTTTAGTGAATCTTTCCTCTTTTTTTCAGTCTCTTTCAAGTGTAAGACCATTTATTGTTCTTTTTGTTTTTAAAATGCTCCTTTGCCTCTCCCATAGGCCCAGGGTTTTCTGAATAAAATGGACCTGAATAAAACATGCTCTGCTAAGGATGGGGACAGGGGGAAGAAAGTATACCAGGGATTTGTTACTCCATTTCCTGCTTCTGTGTGCTTCAGGTTGACATTTTGGTCAAAAATGACTCTCTCTCTCTGTGTCTCTCTCTGTCTCTGTCTGTCTTTCTGTCTGTCTGTCTCTGTCTCTCTGTCTGTCTGTCTCTGTCTTTCTCTCTGTCTCTGTCTCT
>NW_027185771.1:950960-966029 GCF_028583685.1 Petaurus breviceps papuanus
TCTCTCTCTCTCTCTCTCTCTCTCTGTCTCTCTCTGTCTCTCTGTCTCTCCCTCTCTGTATCTCTGAAACTTCCATCTTCAGTATCACTGCCATCCCCATGAAGACTGAGCCATTGTAGCTTGGTTCCTCAGTCCTGACCCTATTTTCTCCATTGCTAAACCCCAAGGCTTAGGAGCCTTTGCCATTTGGAGAAGGATTCAGTGAACTTGTAATCTCTCCTTCTGTACAGAGCCACTGACACATTTTCCTGGTGGCTTCTCCTTCCCAAAATGTGTTTTGAGTATTAGGTGAGAGACCAAGCAGATTTCAGTAGCAGTCTTACTGCCTGGGACCTTGTGAGCTGGAAAACCCCCTGGAGGCAAAGAGGAGGCGGCCAGCAGCACAGGTGCCTCCTGCCTCTTCTGAGGGTAATTTATATTAGGAACCATGTGGCAGGGCTCTGGGGTTCTGTTGCTCTGTGAAAGCTTTCTTGGTGCACTTGGGCATGAGGCCAAAGTATGCAGTTTAGAGGAAATGTTTAATAAAGACACAGGAGCCTCAAACTGTTTATTTATCCTCACAGAAAGGTGGAGATATGGTGTCCCTGGAAACTCAGCAAGTCTGTGAGGCCAGAGGGTGAAAAAACTCAAGGCATCAAAGGGGACTGCTTGTTGCCTAGGACCTAGGCCATTGGACAAAGCTCAGCCTCTAACCTGTCCCTTCCCCCTTCCAGTTCAAGCCCCAAACTGCCATTCTGAGGCTTCATAAACTGCTGGGGAATGGGGGGTGGAGAGGAGATTGAACTATTACTGAGTCTATTAAGTAGCAGTCAGTTAGGTGTGAACTCATTACCCTAATACACTCCGAGGTGGGATTCCACCATGAGGACATTAGCACTTTTACCACTTTTTACCACTATTTTACTAGGCACATTTACCACTTTGCTGGTTGTGAAGAGAACAGAGAACCGCTGTTCCATTAAAAGAGCTATACGGAATTTGTTGAAGGAGTCTAGTTGAAAAAAGATAAAATAAAAGAAAAGGAAAAGCTAGCCAACAATACCTACTATCCCATTCAACTCTTAAACTAGCATGGGTTTGTGGTGTCTAAGCCCTATACCTGTTAAAAAAAAATCCCTCAAGTCAGAGAGCTGGATCTAACACAGAACTTGGGAAACGCTGCAGGCTGGCTGTGTTGTGATTCTGAAGCAATTGGTGGAAGCAGTAAGAAGAAAGGGGAACTGAGTGAATCAACATTCCATGAAAAGGAAGGGGGACCCTTTTAGCATCTACAAATTCTCTCCAAGCAATCCAACAAGTCAGGGGGTTCTAACATTTTTCATATGTGATAGGAGTTTAATTTTTCCCCCACCAAAATCTTTTCTTCCAAAGATTGCCCTCAGTGGTGGAAAAGAATTCTGCTGGTCAACAGAAATTATTTTGTTTTCATTGACTAGTGAACTCTTGAATAATAGGGGGGTTGGGAATGTCTTGTCACCATCCTCCTCCTCCTCCTGCTCCTCCTTCTCCTCCTCCTCATCACCCTTAATATTTATTGGGCACCCAATGGATCAAAGGTATGATAGTCTAAGACAGGGGTGGGGAACCTTCAGCCTTGAGGTCAGATGTAGCCTTCTAGGTCCTCAAGTGCAGCTTTTTGACTGAATCCAAGTTTTACAGAACAAATCCTTTTATGAAGGGGATTTGTTCTATGAAGTTTGGATTCAGTGAAAGGGCTACACTTGAGGACCTAGAGGGCCACAGGTGGCTTGGAGGCCAAAGGCTCCCCACTCCTGGTCTAAGATATCACATGGGTTCAAAACTTCTATCTGGGGATTTTGAGGGTTTCTATTATTCTATCTTAACCTCTCACTGCCATCTCTTGTAGAACAAAGGCTTAGAGGAGGAAAAGATGAAAGCACTCTGCCCCCCTCCCCACCCCGCCTCATGTGTTTATTTTGTATTTATTCTGCATTTACTCTAGAATATAAAATCCTTGAGGTCAGAGACTTTCTTGCTTTGATGTAAGCATCTCCAGAACTTAGCTCACAGTAGGTGCTTAAATACTTGTTGCTTAATTGAGTACAGGATGATCACAGTAGCATTCACTCACTCAGAAACTGCAAAGTTGAGCAAGACTGTGGAGCGTAGAAGAGTACCGACGATATCCGGGTCCAACCTCCCCTTCTGTCCAATAGACCTCGTCAATATTCTGTACTTGAAGCCTTCTTTCCTCATCTCTGAGCCTTGTTTCGTGCTGTCCTGCACATATAGACTACCTTCTCCAGCCCAGGCCACACTCAGGTCTAGTTGTCTCCAAGAAATGTTGTCCCTTCACTAATTTGCAATAAACACAACCTGATCGATAATGACTCCTAACTAATAAAGAGTTGTATTGCTTTGTCTATTGATGCTGATATATCTATACTGACTATAAAATTACCATATCTCCTCCTTATATTTGAAAGCTCCAAGAGCTGACTTTTTTTTTTACCTGACAAACAGGTGAAGATATCCGTTGGTCACTATCCATTATACATCACTCCCCATCCCACACTCTATAAGCCAGTCAACCTGGCCTCTCTTTATCTCTCTTCTCCCATCTCTGAGGGTTTGTACTTGTCTGTCCCCCATGCCTGGAATGCATTTCCTCTTCTCCTCCAGAATTCCTTACAGAATCCCTCACTCCTTCTGAGATGCACCTCAAGGATCGACTGCTACACAAAGCCTTTTCCTAGTTCTTTCAAATGCTAGCACTCTCCCTCCCTATCTATCTTGTCCTTATTACACATATTCAATAAATTATATGAAATAATATTTGTAAAGTACTTATGGTGCCTGGTAGTAGGTGCTTAATAGATTTTCCATCCCCTTCCCTTCTCCCCATATACTAGGTGTCCCAAAAATCTTTGGTGCAGTGTCAAGCTTTAGTAGCTTAGATCTGCACCAAGACGTTTAGAACACCTTGTATTTATAGATGTTGTCTCTTCTGATTGAATGTGAACTACTTGAGAGTATGGATTGTCTTCTTCTTCTTCTTCTTCTTCTTCTTCTTCTTCTTCTTCTTCTTCTTCTTCTTCTTCTTCTTCTTCTTCTTCTTTCTTCTTCTTTTTCTTCTTCTCCTCCTCCTCCTCCTCCTCCTCCTCCTCCTCCTCCTCTTCCTCCTCCTTCTTCTTCCGTCTCTGTATACACAACACAACAAGGGCTTAATAATTGCCTGCTGAGATCTTTGAATTGGGGCGACTAGGTGGCACAGTGAGTAGAGCACCGGCCCTGGAGTGAGGAGGATCTGAGTTCAAATCCGATCTCAGACACTTGACACAATTACTAGCCTTGTGACTTTGGGCAAGTCACTTAACCCCAATTGCCCTCCAAAAAGCATAATAATAATAATAATTGCCTGCTGATAGATTGATCAATGAATGATTCTGTATTGTAATTACCTGTATGTAGGTGAACCCCCTTCCCTTTAGTCTGTAAGTTTTTAAAATGGAGATACTATGTTTTATCTAAGTTTTTAACCCTCTTCCTATTTTCTTGCACTTTGTTACTTCCTGTCAAGTGGGAATTTTTTACTGTCCATACAACCTATAATGCTATGAAGTACTCAATAAAATAGAAATTGATGTATTCCCAGAGCTTAGCACAGTTCCTGGCACATAGTAGTCATTTAATAAATGTTTATTGATTGACTGGTTGGTTGTTCATGCAGGGCAACTAACATGACATGATGTCAATGCCAACTCGTGAAATAAAGAAAAATGCCATGCAGTCCTTCCTTCTACTTCTGCATTGCCAGAGGATTAAAGCAAGGGGCTGAAAGTGCCAAGGATTACACAGTTTTTAGACAGTTTGTAAATATTAACTGAGTCCTTGGTACTTTAAATGATCCAAGTCCTTGTCCAATAACCAATGAGTCAGCAGGAAGAGCTCTGGTCATTCTCAGTATAAATAGGACCAGAAGACAGAAAGCAGTTAATGTACTCTGAGAATGACATTCTTTGTGCCTGATGCATAGTAGGTGCTTAAAAATGTTTACTGACTGACCGATTATACTATTCACCTTTCACTGCCATCTTGTGCTCTCAATCACTGCAGTCAATTTCCAAACTTTGTAAAAAAAAAAAATCATCAGTTGCTTCTCAGTGACTGAAAGGATTGACTTTGTAATCCTAGCCTTAATATCATCCAAAGAATAAGGTTTGATGTGTACATGATAGTTCTGACATGACCCTACAAGAAATAGTCTAATGGAAATAGACCATGACCAAGGTAGCCAAGCAATGGTTTACCAACCCACCATTCCAAAAAAGTACCATCCAGAAACTGTGGCAAAGCAATGCCTAATGACAGGTACCCTGTCTTGTTAAAATGAAAATGAAAAATGTAGCACTCAAAATCCACAAAATATAATGAACATACAAGAAATTTAAACAACTAAAATATCAAATTATATTTTTCATAAATCTGTAGCATTTATACTTCTGGAGTTATTAAAGCTCAAAACTGCACTAAGACTTTTGGGTCAGCATCTGTGTGTGTGTATGTGTGCGCATAGATGTGTGTATCTATATATGTATGTAGTTCAATTCAATAAACATTTATTGTCTTAAACACTGTGCTAAGCTTTTATTGACTCGTGTACATATTTAGATATTTACATACATGATATAGATATTTATATACATGTTTTGTAGAGACAACACATACATATATCTCATTGTACTTTATGGACTCCTTAAAATATGCTAATATCATGAAAGAAAGTGGTTGTGGGCACTGTTAAGCCCATCTTGTACACTGATCACTGAGCCATCTCCCTAACCATTAGCTCATATTATAGACTGTGTTAAAAGGAAGAATAAGCAAGGAGATTTTTTGTGCAGGGACAGGATGGCAGTGACCTGAAAGACAAAGAGACAGAGACAGAGAGACAAACACACAAAGAGAATGATTGGGAGACAGAGAGTCAGAGACACATAAGGAGAGAGACAAAAGTGAGAGAGTCATATCCCATTGTAAATATACAAAAGAAAAAAAAAGAAAGCCTTCTTCAAGTCCTTAGAAGTAGCATGGGCTTTCCTCTAAAACGAGAAGAATAAAATAATGTATTTCTTAGATACTGAATCAAAATTCACTGCACTGTGAAAAGGGGACAGTGGGTATAAATTATTAGCTTAGACAAACTAGCACTGTACACAGATACCTAATGTGTTGACTGTGGGAACACTTGTATACCTAATTCTACTGATAAAGTTCTGAAATATGAGAACTACAAGAGTCCACTAGTCTCCCTCACTTGGGTGTTTTAAGGCTTAATGGTTTAAAATTACCCAGTAAGTTATGAAAGTGCTTTGAGCTCTCTGGAGTAGAGCAGATATGTAAGTCTGAGGAATAATAATAAAGGCAATAATATCCTCACCAGCTCCAATTCTCTCTTATTCTAGAATGGAATTTCTAAAAGGATCTCCCCCATTTCTAATCACAGGGTATGACAGATTTACTTTCATGCATTTCACTTCTTTTTAGAATTATTATTTTCTTTATTTTTTTCCTTGTGATTAAAGAGTCTGAGAAAACATTTTGTCAGGAAGTTCTGGTGGATATTTCAAAAGGATATGCAGGCTCTGGGTAGGGGAGAGTATGAGTAAATGATATTTATTTTATTTTATGAAAAAGTATTCAAAAATGTCCTTCAGAGCATATCTGAAAAATTGAAACCACGAATGACAAATATGTTAGATATTCACTTATCAAAAACCAATGGATTCTCCCAAGGAAAGCGCATTTTCAGAAGGAAGATTGGCCAAATTCTCACACCTGCTGGACTATGAAAGTAGAATTTCTTACACTCTGCAAAGTACAAAGCGTTATCCTATAAGTCATTGGATAAATGCTTGACTTCCCCTTGGGACCCTCCAACTCTGAGTGTGGGTCCATCTCAAATTTTCTCAACTTATTGACAAGGATGTCATATGAAATAGGATCAGAGAAGCTTGCTAAATATGAGATTAATCTACCTGTCACTTCCTCTCATTCTACTAAAATCCTGTCAGTCTTTCACAGGAGATGTAATCAATCTGAAGGGACTTGTTCTAGTTGGTGGTCACACAGGTTCCCAAGACTCCATTCAATTTAAGTAATTTTAAAATTCAAGTCAATTCAACAAACATTTATTAAGCACATCCTATGCTAAGTGTTGGGGATAGGAAAAAGAAAGATAATCCCTGGAGTCTCAAGGGTCTCAAGTGTTAAGGATCTCAAAAGTCCCAAGGAACTTGCAGTCTTATTGGAGAAGAGAACATGAATAGGGAGCTAAAAAGCTGAGGGGTGCAGAATTATCCTTCAGAAGGGGAGGATATGGTGATAGTGCTGCAGAATCCTAGGAGAGCAGCCTGGCTTTGAGAGCCCTCTTTGGGAGGAGTTCTTTGCCCCTCCCTCCAGTTCTCCAATCAGAGGGGCAGAAGCTACTAAGTGATCCAATGAGCTTTGAGTCCAAAGCTGATGCTGCCTCTGGGATGATGATTGTTTTTTTTCCCCCACTTAAGGTAGCAGGAATGACTAGAGAGTTAACCTTGGAAGTAGGGAGACCTGGATTCAAGTTCTCTCTTTGGCACAGGTGAACCCAGGACCTCTATGGGACAACTAGGGGGTGTAGTGGATAGAGCTCTGGGCCTGAAATCAGGAAGACTTATCTTCCTGACTTCAAATCTGGCCTTGGACACTTACTCAGCTGTGTGACCCTGAGCAAGACACTTAATCCTGTTTGCCTCAGTTTCCTCATCTGTAAAATGAACTGGAGAAGGCAATGGCAAACCACTCCAGTATCTCTGCCAAGAAAACCCGGAATGGGGTCATGAAGAAACAGACGTGACTTAAAAAACGGCTCAACAACAACAATGCCCATGTAACCCTAGTTAGGTCACTTAACAATTGAGTGCCCCAAGCAGCTCTTTTAGACTTAAAATTGCAGAGAAGGTGACCATTTGCCTTACTTTACACCAGTGGTTCTCAAACTTTTTGGTTCCTGAATCCTTTTACATTCTAAAAAGATGATTGAGTGATGACATCCCGCCCCCATCCCCAAGTGGAGCTTTTATTTGTATGGGTTATATGTATTGATGTTTACAATATTAGACATTAAAACGTCATAGTTTATAAAATAGTTTTGACCTCCAGACCCCCTGAAAGGGTCCTCCTTGAAGTCACACCTTGAGAAGGGCTACTCTATTCTGCACCATTGAAATCACAGGTATGGTTTAAAAGAAAAAGGTTGGAGGTCAGTAATGTTCAAATGTCGATTCTTTTTATTAAAATGAGGTGAAATTAAAGGAAATAAAATATCAGAGTTGGTATCAATCTTTCCCAATTTTCTAGAAGCTGTTTTTTTTTCTAAAGCTAGTGACTCTTTAATGATTGCAGCCAGTCCTGATGTACTTGAGTCTCTGTTATGTAAAAGTCTAAGAACAAAATACACCCCCCATTAGTTTGTAATGAAGGCTGCACAACAGCTTATGCAAAAGCCAATGTGCAAAGTCAAGGGCTCTCTTTTAAAAAGCAGTCGCCCACCACCACAGTATTTAAATGTGGCTTCTATCTGGAGATGTTCCTCAACTGAAGTTTCTTGTTAAGGTGAAACATAGATAAGGTGGATTTGTGGATGGGAAGAATGCAGATAATGGAGAGCTTCTGTAAGTCAGAACCAATGCTTGGCTCTAAATATACTGAAAAGCAATTATAAATAAGCAAAAAACTTGGAGGATAAGAGAGAGACTCATGGCACATAAGTTGAATTATTCATGCGTTTCTAGGTATCTTTGTATTTATGTAAAACACAGCAGTCCAGGAAAACACACTATAAGAAGCCAGTTAAAAAGACGTAGGCAGAAGAAAGATGCTCCAAGTCCCAAGGCAGAAGGTGAAGGCTAAGGCAATTTGGATGATCTCTAGGACCTAGGGGGTTGAGTGGGGGAGGTGCTTGGGGGGAGGAGGGCAGGGAGGGGAAAAGATTTCTGGGACTAAAAATAAATGAGTAAATGGCACACTTCATTTATAAAGTGTGATTAACATGCTCAGAAGGCAAAAGCAAACCACCCAGGAAAGATATTTGTTCCTTGCCATAAGCCCACTTTATTTAGATCCTTGTGGTAAACTCAATAGAATTGACCCACTCTTCACAGGAGGCTGTTAGCTTTAGAATTGAATGGGACCTCATAGGCCATTTAGTCCAACTCCCTATTTTACAAAAGAGGAAACTGAGGCTGAGAGGTTAAATGACTTGTCCAAAGCCATAAACGGTAGTGACAGGTAGCATTTGAACTCAGGTTCTTTGACTCAAATCTAGTGCTATTTTCAGTGCATCCTGCTGCTTTTCCCAACATATCTACCCATTAAAATCTCACCCACACTTCAAGACCCACCTTAAATGCTCCTTTCCCTATGGTCTTGCCATATTGGTCTACTTATTATTCCTCCAACATGGCATCCCATTTCCTGTCTGTTACTGTGAACTGACCACTCTCCCTGCTTGCAATAGCCTCCCCTCCAACCTCTGACTCTCAGCATCCCCAGCTTCCTTTGGCACCTCCTCCAGTCCCCTCCCCTCCCACCCCCCCTCCTCAGATGCTGGTGGTATTGCTTCTAAGGTTGCCTTTTATCTGCTCCATATTTACCTAGTATGTCGTGACTGATGATATGTTGTACATAAGCAACTTGAGGGCACGGACTGTTATTCCTTTGCCTTTGTCTCCCCAGCACTTATTGTAGCATTTACCGGGCACATAGTAAGTATTCTCTCACTTGTGATGTCACTGAAGAGGGAGCAGGGATAAGCTTGGGATCCTAGTGCCCTGGACCCATGGAAGGGTCTGAGATGGGACATGGTGTTGACAATCCTCTGACCCTACACACACCCACCAAGAACCCCCATTCAGTCACTGCAGGAATTAGAGAATGCTCTTGAAGGAGTCAAGGTATTCAGGGTAGTGGAAGGTTGTGAGAGTGTCTAGATTCTTCACAGCAAAAAGACCGGAAGGGATGATCCCAAGCCCAAATAAGTCCTCGATAAGTCATCATTCAAGGTGTTGTGTGAATGTATGTGAATATGTTCATAGTTATAATGATGGGGGTATGTTAATGGGAAACAGTGATCATTCTTTCTAAAAATCATTAACTTTCCAACTTTATGGGATAGCGATTGACCTACTGGTTAAAACATCTGAAAAGAATGCCTGGGGGGGAGGGGAGTCCCTATCTTGGTGTCATCATATTCAATACAGTGGAAGAAGAAAGGTTATCCTGAGATTTCCAGTTTTCCAAAGGGCTCTCTTAGAAGACTGCTGTGGACATGGAGTGGAATTGCTGAACGATTTCCTAGACCAATCTGAGGAAACTGAAATTAATTCATTTATTTGGCCACTAGGTAGCATAGTGGAGAGAGTACTGGTCTTGGAGTCAGAAAGACCTGAGTGAGAGTCCTGCCTCAGTTTTATTAGTTGTGTGGCCATGGGCCAGTTACTTAACATCTCTCAGCCTCAGTTTCCTTATTTGTAAAATGAGAGGATTGAACTCAATGGTCTCTAAATTGAGTGAATGATGATCCCCATTTTAAAGACGAGGAAACGGAAGTACACAGGCAGAAGGTAAATGCCTTGTCCAGGGTAACACAGTTTGTAAGTGTCTGAGGCTAGATTTGAACTCAGGAACATGAGTCTTCCTGATTCCAAGCCCAGTGCTCTATTGAGTGTTTCACCTAGCTGTCCTGTTTGATGAGTAGTGATTAATGACAAATAAAATGATCTAGATGCATTGTGAGAAATGGTCTGTTGGTATCTGATTTGAACCCAGGTCTTCCAGGCTCCAGACATCTAGCCAATGGAAGTCTTCAAAAATTCTAGCCTGTACCACTTATATTTACAAGGATACAAGTTTCTAGATGTATTGAGATACAACCATCCTAGCTGTAAACACATTGACCTCAGACCTCTAGGACTAAGACCAAGTCGCCATTAACCAGCCCAGAAAACCTTTGTAAATTAACGGGAACCCAATATGGCCATTCCTTTCCTGCATTTTTAGAGGTCACAAACAGCAGATTGCCTTTCTAAGAATTTTAAGGCTTACAATACCCTTTCCTCACTACTCTGGGAAGGAGGGAGCACAAGCATCATTGCTGCTGTTTTTAAGATGATGAAACTATGGCTCATGTTGTCCAAGTGATTCACCTGTATTCCTAACATGAGTAAGTGGCCGAGCCAGGGTTTAAATCCCGGGCATCCTGACTCAAAGGCCAATGTTCCTTCTCCCAAACTAGGCCTTTATAGTAGATCTGTGCTCCCCAGATTGCATAATTTCCTGAATATTTCTCCAAAATACATAAAAGAGTTGGAGGCAGTGGCCATGATTTTGTACCAGAGCCCAAGTAGGCCTGGAATAATCCAGGAGATGGCCAGTCATTACTGAGTCTTTTAAATAACTCATTGGATGCATTTATAAAATACATCGTTGTCATTATTTTTAGATGAGGAGAAGACATCATCAGCTTGTCTTTCCAGAAGGTTTAGGTTAGGAGTCTGGCATGGAAGATTGATTACTTGGCCACTATCACAGAGGTTGTCTGGTAACAGAACTAAACATAGTTTTAGCTCCAGGGCAAAATTATTGCCAGAGGGCATTGACAAGATTCCTTCTCTTGTGTGATCAAAGAACACACACTGTTCCACCTACAAAGAAGAAAGTTAGGTTCAATAGAACCTTGATCTCACTAGAGGTCAATGAATCTAGTTGAAGTATGGAGGTCCTCACACCTTAAATGGGGCTTTGCTCTAGGCCCCAATCTTTGTGGCATGCACAAAAGCCAGCTGACTTTCAAAGGCTGTTGTTACATTTGGACGTGGATTCAAATCCTGCCTCTTCCATTGACCATTTGGGCACATCACCTTATTTCTCTGGGCTTTATTTTCTTTACCTATAAAATGAGAAGGCTGGTCTTAATGGCCTCTGATGGCCCTTCCAACTCTAAATTGAATTCTATGATCTGCTTTTGTGATCATTTTCAACTTCTACTCAATAAACATCATATTGCAGGGAGAGACAGAGAGAGAGAGAGAGAGAGAGAGAGAGAGAGAGAGAGAGAGAGAGAGAGAGAGAGAGAGAGAGAGAGAGAGTCAGTGGCATTATTTAGCAAATATTCAACAGCACCAGAGACACCATGAACTTAAGCTTTGATTAAATTGTAGCTCCTAGTGACCTAATTATCTAATGAAGGTGACCTTACATTGGCTAACAATCAACACCTTTGTCAGATGTCTAGGATAAGACCTGGGATGGGATAAATGCTCAGGCAGAATTCCCATCTGAACAGACTTGAGGTACTTAAGGCTGACCAAGTCCCAAAATATAGATCTATAAATTTCACTTATGACTCTCAAGGGACACTATCTGGAAGTTCACTATCCATTTCCAAACTTGAGAAACTGGGAATCGTTTGAAGGAGAAATGGGGTAGGAAAATGGAATCAGAAAGTTGGTTCTGTAGCTACTGTGATTCTGACAGAGCCATGCAGCACAAGTAGCTGAGGTTGCTACCCAGCTAAGAATCTGAGCATTGATGTTACAGTCACGTAGCTTGCTAGTTACCCTTCCAAAGACAACCCTGGGGGGGGGGGGAGCCTAGGGGGCCTAGGGGAATCCTCTGGGAAATTTTCCAAGGAGTCTATGGGAGCTGCCAATGGTAAGCAGGGCTTCTTGGTAGAACCCTTATGGAATCTCTCTGATAGATTATCTTTCCTGAAAGTCAGAACTCTGATCTCCATCCAGGCTGTGGCAAAGTTGATGTTCTCATACAAGTCTGGTTTAGTTCATTTGATATTGGCACTTTCTGTTCCGGAGAAACCTGTATCTTTCATTACTGCTCTCCTCGATCCCCTTTTAAGCTTCTTCTGGGACACTCATAATCTGATGTGGGGCTGTTAGATGGTTTTTTTTATTCAGTTGTTCTGTCACATCTGACTCTTTGGAACCCCATTTGGGGTTTTCTTGGCCAAGATCCTAGAGTGGTTTGCCATTTCTTTCTCCAGCTCATTTGAAAGATGAGGAATTGAGGCAAACAGGGTTAAGTGACTTGCCCAGAGTCACAGTTTGTAAGTGTCTGAGGCCAGATTTGAACTCAGAAAGATGACTCTTCCTGACTCCAGGTACAGTGCTCTGTTGACTATATCACCTAGCCGTCCTGTTTGATGAGTAGTGATTGATGATAACTAAAATCATCTGGTTGCATTCTGTTGGTACTTGACAATAATCAAAAGATTAAAGGTGTCAAGGGGTTTACACTTCCTCATTAATGATCTAGATTCTTCTAGAGTCTACATAATCCCTTGGAGTTAGCTGGTATGGCATTATGGCCGCCTTAAGACTTGTTGTTCTAGTCCTGGGCACATCATGAACTTTCTTACTATGTAAATTACTTCATCTCTTTTCCATGAAACATGTTATGGTGGGAAAAGCAGAGGGTTTAGTCAGAAGATGCAGGTTTGAATGAAGTTTGTATCACACACTCCTTGTGTGACCTTGGGAAAGTCATTTCTCTTCATTGGTCTTCAGTTTCTTCTTCTGTAAAAATGACAGAGTACAACTGGGTGGCCATGCTCTTAAGATCCCATGATTTAAAATCTCAGGAAGGGACATGTTTGTAAAGGGAGGAACCTTTATTTTATCTCACCATAAGGGAGATTCTATTTCACTGTGGGTGGCAGTATGCATCTGGATGGATCTGGGTTGAAGTGCTACCTCTGACATATAAATATATATATGTATATATATGTATATATACATATATACACACACATATATGCATATATGTTGTATGACCCTGGGCAGGTTATATTTAACCTTCAATGCTCAGATAAATTGCAAATAGGATGCTGATCTGCATTGGTAGTGGAAGCTTATTCATTGGGAGTTTCCTACATTACAGATAGGGTCCCTAGCCCACTCCCCAAAGGATAACAGCATATATACTCCTGACCATACTGAACTGTTCAGTAGGATTATTAATTGGGACCTCAGAGATGGTCCAGCCCAACTCCTTCCTTTAGCAGATGGGGAAACTGGTTTATGGAGATTCTATGACTTGCCCAAGGTTGGCTGGTTAACAGTCATTTGAAGAAGCAGGATTTGAACCCGCCTTCTCTAGAATCACTGTTCTTTCCATTGTCCCATATTGTGAGAATCCAAAGAAATAATGTATGTAAAGGGCTTTATAAACCTTCACATAGTACGATGTAAAATGTCATATAGAAGAGGTAACTTTGGTCAGGTGACGCCTCTGTGAGTGTGGGTTATATGTGACACTTTGTATGAAAAAGGGAAAATCTTGCTTTTGAAGAATTATCTGAAGAAGAATGCAACCCTTCCCCAAATAATAACCCTTTTAAATTTCACACTCTCTGGTCAAGAAGGGTAGAAGGGAACTCCCAAGAAGCCCCAGCGGCCCCTAGAGAACAGAAGGTTTAAAGAGACAAACCCTGAGAGCAGAAAAAAGGCTTTTTTTTTTTTGGTGGGTGATCACTCTGTAAGGCCTCCTTTGGAAATAGAGTAGAGAAGAGAAATGTCTTATTCTCTCTAAGATGTGTCAAAGGAAAAAGAAATCTTTTTCGTACCAGGTTCAATGGACCAGCATGAAATATTAAATAAATTCCAGTGGATAGGAGGTTTTTCAAAGGAAAGTCAAACTCAAGCCTATATAAGATTTACAAATATTGGGACCTAGGCACATGGGCTTGAACACACAAACACATGAGCACATGCTCTCTCTCTCTCTCTCTCTCTCTCTCTCTCTCTCTCTCTCTCTCTCTCCCTCTCTCTCTCTCTCTCACACACACACACACACACACACACACCTGTGTGTACACACACACTCTCTCTTTCACACCCTGAGAGAGCACTTATATGGCCTTCACGAGGCTAAGCAATAAACAGTTTGTCTTCGCCCTCCTATTTATAGGTTGCTTAGGGGCATCCTGCCCCTTTTGCTTCCTTTACCTGAACATAAGACAGCCACAGCCTTCAGTTCAAGTCAGGACTGCAGTAAATCTGACTGCTAGCCATTGAATGCAAGCTTCTGTTTCCCTGGTCACCAGGTGTAATTACACAGGAGAACTGATCTGCACATGTATATATCTCCTTTGTTTCCCCTTTCTCTGAGGGTTTTCTCCTGTTATACTTCTTCCTGTTGGTCATCTACTTGAAGAATTTCTCTCCCATTTCACTGGTGCCAGGACTTGTCCCCACTAACATTGATCATCCAACTCTAAAACAAACAAACAGAAACAACTAACCCCAGTCCAAATGGACAACCACTGCATTTGGCTGAAATTCTCGGGAGCTCTTGACAAAGACAGACTAAGAAGAATAAAGGAGATGATTAGTCCCTACCTGATGCTGACTTTCAGGCTCACTTAAAATGCCTTGTACTTCCCCTTCTATGTTTTGATTTCCAAAGAAGAACAATGCACGTTTGAAGACTAGAAGGGCGAATAGGCCAACAGATATATCAAAGCTGGAGAAGTCAAAGGAGCCAGGAATTGAGGAGTCCAATGGGTCCAGAGCCACAGTTTGTTACTTTGGTGAATTTCTTTGGACTTTTTAAAAATTTAAACGCAGTTCCTTTGGTATTTTCAATTATCTTAATTCTGAATTCTATGGACAGAAATGTTGGAATCACTTCTGCATCTTGTCCACTTGCATCTTGTCAGAAGACAGTGAGACTCGGGATACCTCTCAGGCCTTTCTCCATCGTGGGCTAAACTGTCCCATCCTAAAAGATACACAGAAAAGAGAAAGATGAGTTAAATCAGCCCCTCACTCCTGAACAAGGCTCACCATTCCAGTGTCGATTAAATGTGGGACATTATCTCATCATAATGCCCTCCTGGCTGCATTCCCAGGAAAATTCAAACTAATCATAAAAATAGAAAGAAAAATGCAACCTAAATTCCATCCCTCTCCTTAAATGAGCGATGTGTTCAGTTTTATTTATTTTTCTGGAAGCAAAGTGGGAAAGGAAAATGAATTTCAGGGGTTAGAAAAAAAA
>NW_027185771.1:966129-968671 GCF_028583685.1 Petaurus breviceps papuanus
TCTCTCTCTCTCTCTCTCTCTCTCTCTCTCTCTCTTTCTCTCCATCCCTCCCTCCCTCATCTCTCCTCATCTATCTCTGTTCTCTCCCTCTTGCTCTTCCTCTCCTTTCCTCTCTTTTCTTCCTCTCTCTCCCACCTTCTTTTCTTTTTTTCCCACCTTCTTTTCTTCTTTGATTTTGTCTCTCTGTCTCTGCATTTCTCATTCTGGAAGACAGATACTATTTTAAATATTCTCAATAAATTCATGGTATACCTTTATTTCTCCAGAGGAGAATGACCTTCCCTATGACTGACACCCTTACTTTAGAATGTGGCAACAAATTTAGATGAGTCAAGGATCCAAAAACCATTTAACTTTGGTTCCAAATCATGGTACAACTATGTCTACCCAAGAGAATACTCATGAGCTATGCTATTCCCCAGGATAGTTTCAAGATTCTTAAAGTGAAAACCATCTCTGGATTTGGAAGCTAAAGCGTAGCTTCCATACTCATATGTTATAGCATGACTTCTATAGAGTCCCAAGTCCTGGAAACCAGCACTTAGAAATGAAATAGATTTCTCATAATGTTAGGCTGGATTAAAACAAAGTGGATCCACCCGTTGTTCCCTTGACCCTCCCCCCCATCCTCCCACCCCACTTTGGGCATTAGGATCTCAACACTGCCATTCCCCATCACCACATTGGAATAATGGGCAATGCTAGTTGATGGCAAAGTTCTAGCTGGGCTAATTAAGCATACTGAGCTAATAACCTTCCATTTTGGGACTGGTATTATTCATAATTTAATGTATTGCTGCTGAAACATTAACCTTTCGACAACTGGCACCTTGCCCACAGCAGCCTTAGTGCTGACCATCTTTCAGTAAAATGAGTATTATTGTTAAAACAGGTATAAATCATTCATGGCTGCAGCTTTTGTGTCAAACCATACGTGAAAATAAGCAGTAAGCTGGGTAATTTATTTACCTTTTGGTGATTATTTTTTATGATTTTATGATCATATTCAATGATTCATAAACCCTGGCTCAGTGCCATCTTGTAATCATTTTACCTTTTAAATACTTCTGTGGCTGTTCTGCTTTTCATCTTTAAAATTTCAGGATTGATACTGGACAACTTAATCCAGACACAAATACAATTTCACTTGAAGAAAGGAGGTGGGGGGGGGGAATTTCCAACTCCTTCATTTGGACATAAACACAACAAATTCTCCATAGAGCCATTGGGGGCTCCCACTTGTCACTGAATGGCACTTGCTGTGGAAAAATTGTCTTTGAAGTTTAATACACAAAGTGCATTGAACTCAGAAGAAAAGTGAGGAAAAATAGTTTAACAAGCTTCTGGTTGGAAAGATGATGGGAAAGGGCCAAAGGGGCAGGAGAAGGCCTGGAAAAAACTTGGCCTTGTTCCAAGAGGATTGGAAAATGGCAAATTCTCTTCTTACCAACTGGTTGCTGGAATTCTATTACAGTTCCCCAGAAAGTAAGTACACATGCCAGCTTGGGGAACTCTTTTCTGTTTGCCTGCCCTGGACTTGGGCTTCCAAAGAGATCCCTGAGAATTGCCTTTTCTCCTGATACAAAAAGCTAGGTGTCATAGGACTGACTGGTAACCAGTGAAATCAGTAATGGTAGTAGGGGCCTCCTTCCATAACAAAGACTCTTGTCTATCTTTCTTTATGGCCTTTGATATCAGTTACTATAAAGAACCAAGACCATTTAAAGTAATAATAAGCCTTTATGGGATTGCAAGGTAAAGGTCAGACTTGTAGAAAAGTAAGGGTGAGGAATTAAACCATTAAAATTCTTCTATAAGATTGAAGTAAGCTCAGTAGAAAGCTGGATGAAGGGGCATCAACAGAAAGCTCTCACTTGGGGGCTTGCTTTCTCATTTTACCTGTGTCAGCAACTCAAATGGGACCCTGATCAATGACTGTGAGCACTGTCACATCAACATCTGGGCTGTGATCTGGAAAGCTGGCCTCAGTTAGATATTGTCAACAAAGACCAATATCCAAGAGAATAGGTCAGGAAAAAAGAAAAAAAAAGTCATCTATGCATAGCTTTTTCAGAAGGTCTGAATATTGCTTTGCCTGAAGGAATGGCCTAGACAATCTCCCAAGGCCTTTTCTACTTCCATTCTTATTGTTCCTCATATTATTCAATTTGGCTTTTTTTTTTACTTACCTGTGTTTATTGTTAATGTTGTTAAGTTCAAATGAGATACTATTTATTTACTTATTTGGATATATTATTTATGAAATTTCTTTGTAAACTATCATGTTCTATACAAAATGCACGGTATTATTGTTGTAATTACATTTGTAATCAACACTGCATTTATCTCATTTGTTTGTACAGAGTGGTTTACATATTGTATCTCCCCATTAGACTGAACTCCCTGAGAACAAGGACTGTTTTTTGCCTTTTCTTTCTTTTCCTTCCTTCCTTCCTTCCTTCCTTCCTTCCTTCCTTCCTTCCTTCCTTCCTTCCTCTTTCTTTCTTTCTTTCTTTCTTTCTTTCTTTCTTTCTTTCTTTCT
>NW_027185771.1:968681-977141 GCF_028583685.1 Petaurus breviceps papuanus
TTCTTTCTTTCTTTCTTTCTTTCTTTCTTTCTTTCTTTCTTTCTTTCCTTCTTTCTTTCTTTCTTTCTTTCCTTCTTTCTTTCCTTCCTTCTTTCCTTCTTTCTTTCCTTCCTTCTTTCCTTCTTTCTTTCTTCCTTTTTCTTTCTTTCTCCCCAGCCCTTAGCACAAGTGTTTACTATGTTTTTGTTGACCTGACACCATGTGTATTGTAGAAAGAGCTCTGGAGTTACAGTTAGAAAATCTGGTTTCACATTCTGGCCCTGTCTGTTCCTTGTTAGCTGTGATTCTTATACATATCACTTTGCTTCCCAGACTTCTGTTCCCTCCCCCTTGTAAGATGAGGGAGTCTAGACTAGATGAGTGCTAGGTTCCCTTTCAGAGCCAGTTCCAGTGATAGCGTGGCAGTGTTGGCTTTAGGCACATGTAGCTGGGATATCTGCACCAGGCCTTCTTTTAATCACCCTGTGGATATAGCCACATACACAGAGTTTATCTGCCATCTGAACCTCCTTCTAATATGTCCTCTGGCAAAGTGGAAGCTGGATTTGGTGGTAAATTCTACATAGTAATCTAGGAACCCCATGGATGGTGGGCATGGGTAAGACCAGCTAGAACCCGGCAGGATAAAAAGCAAAACACACCAACAACTGTACTCTCGAATCCTAGAGCATTATGGGAGAAATTGTGGCTTCCCTGTTTTCTTAGATATGCTACAGAGCAAATTAAGAAGAAAAAATCACACAGAATAGGCAAAATTCTCCTTCAATCGTGTCAGCCAGAGTAAATGTTGTCATGGAACTTGATGTTATGGATTCATTTCCTAATAGAAAGTCTAAAAGGAAAAACAGTGTAAGAACTGAAACGTGGATTGGACACATCGATAGAGTGTGAATTGGATCCAAGACAAAATATTGTGAATGGTTAATAGGGTCAGCCTAAGTACACTTCCTGAAATATACTCTCTTGGATATGCAAATAGTCAGAGAGATGCACTGTCAAATGTCTATTGTATCTTCTTATCTGTGCGTTCACAGAACTGCTTCGATTTATAACAAACGGAAAATGTGAATTAAAAAGTACTGTCACCTTAAAATAATACTTTTCTTTGAATAGTAATTTTTGTTGTAGAGGTTTGTTATTTTTGTCACACACCAGATAACCAGGTTCTTAACACTACATTATTATGGAAAACAGAGGAGAAGGACAAGCTTTTTTGCTTCTCACTCTCAGAAGGAACAAACCTGGAGGAATGTGTGTGTGTGTGTGTGTGTGTGTGTGTGTGTGTGAGAAGATGGTAGGCACACAGGTAACATACTTAATCCCAACCCAGGGTAACAGATGAAGAAATAGTGTACTGCATGAGAATGAGGAGGGAACACAGTGTAGGGAAAGCATGCTTGATTTGGAAGCAAATTGGGTTCAAATGTGAAGTCTATTATCTGCTCTCTGTTTTACTCTGGCCAAAGAATTTGATTTCCCTGGGCCTCAGTTTCCACATATGTAAAATCAAGAGATTAGACTTGCTATGTAGTTATCAAGGTATGTTCTGGGGACCCCTGGAGGGGTCAACAAAAGCTTTGTGGGGTGCTCAGAACTGCTGGGTTAGATCACCTCTATGCTCTCTGTTCGCTCTCCTAGGAAATTTTTCAGTTCAATGGCTGCAGAGATAACTTTGGTATCTTCCCATTGGCTTTTTTATGTCTAGGGATCTATGACCCTCTCTATGGAATTTCCTTCTCCAGGGTCCTTATTTCCAGGCTCATTATGTTACTTACTTCAGGTCAATTCACAACTATCGTCATCACCCCGTTCTACATGGTACTAGAGGGGGAGGATAACAGAGATAAAGGAAATCCATAGCGATTCTTTAAATCCCATTTTAGTCAATCATTTCAACTTCCACTACTGAACCTCTCACCAAAGTACTTAATAAGTAGCGAATCAGACTGACATGAGTTTCGGCTTCTCTCCTTTTCCCCTTTTCAACCTTGGAGAGAGGCACTAATGAGCCTTCAAATGGTCAAAAGGTGATCTGTGAGTGAGAAAGAAATAAAGAGAATTTCTGACCCAGAAATCAGGCAACATCATCAAAAGTTGATTATGTCTTTAGAATGGACAGTCCTCCTTCCCATGGTCTTACTGACCATATCACAGGTAGTCTGGAATTTATATATACTTTATTTATATAAAGTCGACTTCTTGGGTGCCGGGGGACTCATGGTATGCTTGCTTTTTTTCACCTCTAGCACATACCTATTTAGTCTTTGTTCCTCTTTTCCCCCAGATGCCCAAGGCTGTACAGTAATTTACCTTCACAGACCCTCCTATTTCAATTTCTTGTCACTTCCACATTCTCCTTATCAAAACATAGCTGTCTCATGTCCTGTGCCTTCAAGACCTCTGCTTTGATGAGCCGAGGTACAGCGATGCATTCAGGGGCACTTGTAGGCTACTATTCCATCCCATCCCTCCTACTAGGTAATACCTGAGTGTTGTTAGTAGTAGTTTGCAAGAGGTTATGTCTCTGAGTGTGTTGTTTCATCTAAAGAGGTGTTTGGTGGTGAATTTCAGGTCAGCTGGGAGGGAAGGTGATGTCTTAACAAGCTAGTGAGTAGGGTGGATAGGGGGCATATGTGAGTACTCCCCACATCACATGGTATAGGGAACTGCTGATTCTACCTGAAAACCTGTGGCCCTGGCCCTGTGACAGGGGTCAATGGCTTTCCTCTCATGTCTGTTCATTTTATTGGAATGATATTGCATATTCATTCATTCATTTCACAAATATCTCTTTAAGTACCACATACAAGGCATTATGCTAGGTGCTGCAAACTGAGCTGTTCTCCAAACTCAGAACAACTCACCAATTTAGAAGTTATGCTGAGAGGCTTTATTGGGTCTGGGGTCTCCTCCTTTAGTATTGATCATATCCCTTGTGTGATGCTTGTTGGCACTCTTCCATTGATCTCCCACCTAATATCCAGGAAGGCTTCCTTTTTTTTAAATATATTTTTACATTTCATGAGTAGCCAGGGGTCATTTGAACTGTCCATCGGTTATACCACACTCTTACCTTGTAATGAGTTCACTTCCTTTCAAGACCCTTTGTTTCCCCAGTTATATCCTTTATGCCACTTCTTCAATACAGAACCTCATAGGAAATATCCTAGAACCTAGGTATGTTCACCAGAGGTTTCTCCATTGCTCTATAGGCGACCTGAAACTTTGATTCCTTAGAGGCTGTGGTATTCAAAGATACATATCTGTATTCTTTGTACCCTCAGCTGACTTTCTGAAATTATAAGCTACAGATCATGGATATAGACCTTCATCCAAGGAAGGAAGTTCCACACTGAGGATTGCCCATATAAATGAAATAATGGACCAGATTTATATCCCAAAGACATCAAAGAAAGAGGAAAAGGTCCTATATATACAGAACTATTCATAGCAGTTTCATTGTGTCAAAGAACTAGAAACTAAGAGAGTGTCCGTGAATTGGGGAATGGCTCATGAAATTACAGCATGTGAAATATAATGAAATAGTATGGTACTGCCAAAAGGAAAAAGAAAAAAAAGAAAGAGTTTCAGAGAAACCAAGGAAGATTTATATGAACTGATGCAGAAGGAAGGGAGCAAATTTAGGGTGAGAGAACAATTTATTTTCTTTTGAGTTTCTAACAACCTTGAATGTTTTTCGCTTGCAAGGATTGTCAACTCCATGGTAGAATTATAAGTTTAGAGAAGTTTATAGATCTCTAGTGGAGAGACAAAGGTTAGTCTGATTACTTATGTGGTTAGATATGAGTCTTTATTTTATGCTGGGTGAAATCTAATATGTTGTTAGCCTGGGTGCTTACATGGGAGTTGGGGACCCTTTCTCTTTTTGTGGAGACCAAGGTGTGAGCCAGAGTATAACATTCCTAGGGGAATACCTGGGTGGGGAAAGAAGTCAAAGAGGGTAATCTGTGAGAATACCCCAAGATTGAACCCCAGTTCCAGCCTTCTTTGGTTCTGATTTACCTCTGAATTCTCAGGTAGAATGGACAGCACTACAGATTATCTCAGCCTCCCTTCTGAAATGAATCTAGGAATTCTTCTAATGCAGATCTACCCTGACTCCTAGGCAGCCTTATTTCCCTTTTAACTTCCAACATTCCCTTTTAATTCCCTAATTCCTGATTCCAACATTTCTCCATCCCCCAACCTAATTCTTCTCCAATAAGGGGAAACATTGTACTGCCCAGGAGTGGAAGTAGGTGAGAGCTCACAGAGCTGTGGTCCTAACAGAGTTAAAGTTGAGGTTTCTAATTGCTCTCTTGAGGCCTCATTAGTTGTTGATTAGCTCCTTTTGGGAACTGCATCAAATCTACAACAATAATAAACACTCACTTCACTGGAAACTTGGGACCAGACCTACCTGCCCTGCAGCCCAATGCCTCGACAGTGGCCAGGCTGGGTAGAATTGGAAATGGAAACATGTTTATTTTAGACTCACCTTCCCCATTTTGGAAGTCTCCCTCCCCCTCCAGATCATGTGGTTGAAGGCCTGTGGAATATTTAGCAGGCTGATTCAAGGTTGCCTGAGATTCTTTGCTCTGTTTTAGTCCCCATATGAAGCTCTGGAAAGGTGTGTCTTAGTTCTGAGGGCTTGGAGAGCCTCAAAGCTCGGTGCTCAACCTGAACACGTATGTGGTACCCATTCTTTCCACTACTCTGGTGTTTGCTAACAAGTCCCAGAGATTTGGCTCAGTCAACTGTGATCTTCAAATAGGTAACAGACAATTTCACTCCTCCAGAACTGTCAGGTTCAAGGAATGGAAGAAAGAGCTGTTTCCAGGTGAATAGGTAATTTTCTAGACTCAATCACTTCCTAGCTTAGTTCATTGGCCAACTAGATGGATCAATGCATGTTTGCCATGGCTAGCCCTATGCATGGGCAGAGTAAGTGACTCTTTCCATAGTGTGATCTGATGGACACAGACCTTACGATATCTGACTCTTGGTTAGACAAAAAAGTTAGATCATCATCTTCTTTTTTTGTCTTTTTGGAGGGGGAAGGCAGGGCAATTGGGGTTAAGTGACTTGCCCAAGGTCAAAGAGCTAGTAAGAGTTAAGTGTCTGAGGTTGAATTTGAACTCAGGTCCTCCTGACTCCAGGTCCAGTGCTCTATTCACTGAACCACTTAGCTGCCCCTGATAGATCATCTTCTCCAGAAAGCCTCTACCACCATCACTATTAGTACTACCACTATCATCAGCACAAAAAAAAATATATAGTGGTCTAAAGTTTACAAATGATGCATATAAATACATGCATACATGTATATTATATATGTATGTGTATACATATATATGTATACATATACAATATCTCATTTTAGTGCCACAACAGTCTTACATGATGGTAGGTGTTATAGGATAACAAGACATACTCCTTTTTTTACAAATGAGGAAACTGAGGGTTGCAAGCTGGTATCAGTGTAAGGATCTGACCCTAGGTCCTTTTGAATTCAAGACCAGCACTCTGCACAGTCTATCACACTAAAATGAATCTATTTTGCCTGAGAAAGGTGGATGAGCTCAAGGTATGGAAGAAGGCAGTGATCTCTTCTAATTTTCTCTCAATAGGAAATGATGGTTTACCAGTTCATTGTCAACTTTCAAAGAGAGTTTTTAGCTCCAAGAGGATTAAGGACAAGATTGGGAACTTTCACATATCAAACTCTTCTAAGTATGGGACAGGCCACAATCAAGCACCCTCCAGGATGGCTGAAGGGTGCACCAAAATATTCAGCATGACAGAGTGGAGAAAACTTAGGGCTTGGGTTTAGAAGATCTGAGTTTACTTCTATGAGATGCAATTGCCTCCTCTGTGAATCAGGGGTAGTAGTATTTGTATAATTACCTAACAGATAGGGATCAAGGGAGATAATTTTTCTACTAGCACTCTGTAATCCCAAAGTCCTATGTTAACACAAAGAAATCTTTGTCAATAAATCATCATCATCATCATCCTCATCCTCATCATCCCCTCACTGAAGAAGGCCTTGGTCCATATTGTGAATGCGAATGGGCCTCAGGGACCATGGTATTATCTGGTCAACCAAGGGATAGGGTAGGGGACTTGCTCAGGGACTCTTCTCTCCACTAGTACTGATCCGTTTTCTTTCAAGTCAGAAAAGAAATGCCCTCTGACTTAAAAATAATCCTGGTCAGATATGACCTGTTCCTCTTTGTGGCTTCCAAGGCTACCCTCTCTCCCCAGTCTTGAGAGAGAGAAAAATGGAATCTGAGAGAAAACTAAAGAGGAAGACATATAGAATTAGAAGCAAAGGGGAAATCAGAAGGAAAGGGAAAGAATAAGATAAAAAGGGAGAAGGATAGATAGATTTAAGTGCAATGAATGACGTGGCCAGTTTGCTTTTGAGAAATCAAAAATAGTGGGGGAAAGGGCAGGTATTTTTCTTAATATGTTTAATGGAGGTCTGGCCAATGATGATTCAGCCTTTGGAACATGTTTGGATTTGCCCTCCTGGGTGTTTTACATTGAACATGAGTGTACGTTCCCTATCTAGTTCCAATCAGGGGCTGTTACTGTGTAATGATGAAAAGTCTCCTACTGTTGGGATGGGGAAGGAGTGGTAAGCTTCATTCTCCCACCTAGTTGCCTTTGTTTTTTTTGTATTTATTCTTTTCTGATATGAGGTGAATGAGTATTGTAAGATACAAGTGCCCAGGTGACTAGAAGATCCATCAGAGGTATCAGAGATTTCACTGACAACTGGATTCAGTAGCTGGGTCTGCCAGAGTGATGGTGGTTCATGATTCAGGGATTGTGACCCACTAATAACACAGAGAAATGCCAGTTCTGTCCTTTGGAAAGGCACTATTCTTGGAGCTCAGAAGAAGGGTACACCTAAGGGGAGCTTCATGAGGATTCTAGGAAGGGAGAAAAGGATTTCCAGGGCTGGGAGTCTTGAGGTCTATATTGGCCCTACATATTCTCAAATGCATGTGTTTGAATACTTTGGTACTTAAAGTTTGAGCCCACTCCCCACCAGGGGACCTCCTATGTAGAAGGGGAGGGGAGAGCATCAGGGAATTGTTTTGTAAATTCCATCCTCCCTCCTTCTCAGTAAATTCCTTATCTAAAGGCTAATGGAATACAACGGATTCTGATTGATTATGGGGAACATTCTGGGTGGGAGAACATGTACAAGTGTACTAGAAACTCCAGTACCTTAGGGATCTTACTCTTATAAGCCTGATGGAAGCAATGGTCATCACACTCTGGGGACCCAACCTGCAAATTCTAGCATCCACCTGGGGAAGGGACCCTGGGGGAAGTGTCACATATGAACAGTGACAAAGACAGGTCAGGTCAATCTTATGGAAAACTATTTATTTCACCATTTTGCCCAATTCAATTTTTTCATAATCCAATTCCAATGTCACCTAGCTCTAAAGTGGATAGTTATTTGAGGTCACCAGTCACAGGTCATGACTGCAGGGGAAGAGGAAAGTGCCTTTTCTTGCCTATTGATCTCTTGGTATCCAGAATTGTTAAATACACCGGTGACATTTCATATTCTCCAGGTCTGGCCTTTTGCAGTAGCTACTATGATGTGGCTATCACTGTCTTTGATTTTCACAGTTTGCCCTTAATCTGAACACATATAGGCATACATTCAAAACAGAATAACAGTAGTAAGAATTATAATAAAAATATGGACGTGTTATTATAAACCATAAATGAAATTATAACTCACAAAGGAAGAATGTGAGATATGAAACAAGTTAGTAGAGAAGATAAATGAGGGGGAAGGTGGGAGGAGAGGAAGGGGAGGAAAAAGAAGGAGAAAGAAGCAAGGAAAAGCAAGGAAAGGGGTGGGAGGAAGGAAGAGAGAAAGCAGCTCTACATTTAAAAGGAAACACCATTCTATACAAATTAGCTTTTTCTCACCTCCTGAATGTTAACACACTGGCCAGAAAATGGAGTGAGCTGTAACTGAAGGTTGGTAGAAGGCCTGAGGAAGAGCAAATACATCTGCTAGCTGCCGTAAAATTGCTGCCTCCCAGAAATTAAAAATTGCATGCCATGGTACACATGGCCCACATCTATCCACACCCATGTCCATATTACAGCCTGGAGAATGAAGCATTATCAAAGGTGTTGCTCTAATGAGTGTAATTATAATTAAGCAAGAACACGCCACAGGGTATAATTATGTACGCCTACTGTATGAACTGTTTGGAAGAGACAAACAGGAGAGTGTCATAAATGCATGGGGGTGCTATGGAAGAGAGAGTATGGAGTACAGTCAGCTGTGGATGAGAGGTGGTGATCACTGCCCCAGTTGTGATGTCATAAAGGCCGAAAAACTCAAATCTAGCCGCAGTCTGTAGAACATATTTTATTCCCAAGAGGGTGTGTGTGTGTGTGTGTGTGTGTGTGTGT
>NW_027185771.1:977151-1055966 GCF_028583685.1 Petaurus breviceps papuanus
GTGTGTGTGTGTGTGTGTGTGTGTGTGTGTATGTGTGTGCTCGAGCGACATGCTTCTGGTCTTCTTTGACAGTGTGATTGAAAATTGTAGTAGCATATGACCATAGTAACAGTCATTTATACACATATGTATATGTGTATACACATATGTGTATATGTACATATTTGCATGTATATTACATTATATACATGTGCATATATGACATATCTATTACACTGATATATTGATAATCAGTTACCAATCTAATCCATTCCAGTCCAATCAAAGAAGCACTTATTAAGTGTCTATGTTCGAGGCACTGTGTTGGAAACAGCAAAGATAAAAATGAAATGGCCCCTGACCTTGAGGAGCTTACATTCCACAGGGGAAAAGGGGTAGAATACATAAACAGGTTAAGTATTTAACCAGTAATTGGAGGATGTAGAGAGTGCCAACAAGTGGGGGCATGAGGAAAGGCTTGAGGTAACAAGTGTCTCTTGAGCTGATTCTAGAAGGAAGCTCCGAATTCAGAGGGACTGAGGGAGGGCCTTCCAGGTGATCAGGATTGCCTATGTGAGGGTGTAAGGCAGGTGTGGGGAACCTGGGACCTTCAGGCCATGTGTGGCCTTCTAGATCCTCGGCTAAGGCCTTTTGACTGAGTCCAAGTTTTACAGAACAAATCCTTTTATTAAGGGGATTTGTCTTGTGAAGTTTGCATTCTGTCACAGGGCTGCACTTGAGGACCTAGAGGGCCACATGTTGCCTCAAGACCCCAGTTTCCAAGGGCCATCACAGTTGAATAGAAGCTAAAATCAAGTCATACCGTAATTTCTTTTTCCCAACAAACTCATCCGTTCCCCTCCCCCCCCCCCCATGGTCCTGTCACACGTGACAGCTGATATGACAGCTGGAGAGCCAGGGTACTCCCCTGCACTCCACAGCAATGTCTCCAGCATATCAGGGGACTGCTAAGGTGCATTAAGGAGAGAGTGTGAACAAGGCTTACCGAGGACAAGAAGGGCATGCAATCTGTATCATCCGAGGGAATTTCCAAATCAGTGAGACAACACAGATCCATTTGGGTATCAATGAGCTGTGAGTATCTGTCTTAACACCGGGATTGTCCCATTTATTGACTCCCGAAGAAGACTGACCAATACCTGCTTGTGGAGGCTGGAAGACCACAGGGTTAGAGTTGGACCTTAGGGTTTATCTAGCTTAGAAAGCAGGGCAGAGGGAAGTTAAGAGACTTGCCCAAGGCTACACCTGTAGTGAATAGAGCTAATGCTAATTACTACTACTCCTAAAAGCTAACCTTTTATGGGGTTTAGGATGTGCCAGGCACTGTGCTATAAGCACTTTATAATTATTATCTAGTGTGATCCTCACAGTAAGTGCTATGGCTATCCCCATTTTACAGATAAAGAAACCAAAGCAGACAGAAGTTAAGTCACGGGTCCAACTTCACAGGGGGGAATGAACAACAGAGGCAGGTGTCTAACCTAGCACCTCTAACTCCAAACCCAAGGTTTTATCTCCTGAGGGCAGTAAGAATGTCTGGATGGAACTAGAAAGTGGGAAAATTTTTTTATTTTTTTAGTGCCAAGGATGTGTTTTGCCTACTTTGATATTTTGTCTAGGCCTTGCCCTCCCCACCCCAGCTGCTTGCTCCTGTGGTCTTCATGCAAGGTTGCCAAGAGTGAGTGGTTGTAAGGGAAGATGGAGTCTAATTATGGTTCTGTGGGGGCACACCCAGCCAGCTATTGGTCCCAGAGTAGCCTTTTATACTCATTCGAACATCACGCCACTAGTTCACGTGGTATATTAAACATACAGGACCAAAATGGTGAATTAAACAACAACTACATATGCACAAGTCAACCAAGACTCATCTCTGGCCCACAGCGAGGGATCCTTGATTTCAGAACTCTAGAAGAAGTTTCATAGGGTGGGACTTGTCGGGGAGGAGGTGGGGTTGTCAGAAAGTCCTAGTCCCAGTCCTATCTCTCACACTGAACCAGTCTGTAAACACAAGCACGTCCCTTAAGCTCTTAGAACCTCAGTTTCCCTAACTATAAAATGGGGATAATAATACCTGTTGTAACTGCCCCACAGGGTTGTTGTGAGACTCAAATTAACTAACAGAAGAAAGAGTTTAGCAAACTTAGTTACACTAAATAAATGACAGTTATTATCATTACCGATAAGAGTCAGTGTCAGCTCCTGACAAATAAGCAAATAACTTATGCCTCTTGTACCTCAGTTTCCCTATTAGTAAAATGGAGACTATATCTATATTTACCACTTTTTGTATGCTAGGCAGTAACTAACAGGATATCTGATCCTAAAACAATTTTAAACTAGCAGGAGAAGGAACGGTGTAAGGTTGAACTTCGGCTGGCCTAGAAACAGTTTTGTTCTGTGTCTCTCTTGGCCTCTCTGTTTCTCCTTATTCCTTACCACCTCCCTACTCCCCAGTCCATTAGCCCCCTACTTTCAACACAAGTAGCTAAGAAGTTCCCTCAAGGTATGTAAGAGGTTGGCCACATCGTATTTAAAAATAACTTCACACATAATTACTTTATAATTGAGCATTTTATCTCAGAGTTTACTGGAGACTCCTCATACTGCCTGGGTCTCCGAGGCAAATTGCCTCAGCTCTTCCCAAATCTCATTGCTTTGGGAGCAATGGGTAGGTTCAGAGCAGGTATTCACCTACAGAATGTAAGAATCCAGGGAGAGCCAAAAAAGACAAAGGACAAAGTAGAAAAAGGCTCATCCTTGCCCCTGAGGCATGAGCCCAGTTCTGCTAAAAAGCTGATGTACTAGCAGCAAAGGTAGAGGATGGGGATGGGAAGTTGGGAAAGGGAAGAAGGTTTAGTGGTTAGCCTCTGAAGGGGATAAAAAATTCTCCTGAAGGAGAAGCAACTAAAAAAAAAAAGATCCTCCTTTAAAAATTCAGCTGAAGCCTTATAAAAACACTCCACCCCCCTTCCAAACTTAAGAGACTTTCCGCTCAGTATGATTTTCACTCTCGTGGTCACTGGTAGGATGAATGTCAGATGTTCACTAGTCTATAAAGAGGATGCCCGCATTTAAATGCAGTACACAGCCTACCCTCATAACATGCTCTAATTTCCTCACTGACTCAAGTTACAAAGACAAAAGATTCATTCATTTGACAAAAGACAAGACCTACTGCAGGCAGAGGCATTATTCTGTGTTGTGAAGGATTCAAAGATGTCTAAGATACAGTCCTTGCCTTCAAGGGTCCTGTAGTCTAGCAGGGGAAATATACTTACACAAATACCTATCAAGCAAGGAAGCACATAAGGTGTTCTAAGAGGAGCACATAGTAAGAACTCAAGGAATTCGGGAATAGTGAGAAAGGGAAGATTCATTGCCAGCATCAGGATGGTGGTGTTTGAGTTATACCTTTGTAGTGGGTGCCCCTTTTTTTCTTGTATCCTGAAGGATGGATAGGCCAGAGGCAAAGATGGCATGGGGCCCCACCATAATCAAAAACACAAAAGTGGGGAAATCTAACTTGTGCTTGGAAAGAAGAATCCATAATAATGGATTATAATAATAAATAATACATTTTCACTATGAGATCCCCTCTCTGTTGCTGTGGAAGACTAGGAAGGACAGATTGGTGTCAGATTGTAAGGGTCTTGACTACCTAATTAAGGAGTTTGGAATTTATTCAGGAGACAATGGGAATTCACTTGAAGTTTTTGAGGGGAGAGAGAATTCGTAATAATAGTGATTTATTCTAGTTTTTTGTCTGAAGCAACTCTGAATGTCTACCTCATACCTAGCAGATTGGCAAAATTGACAAAAATGGAAAATAACGAATGTTGGAGGGCCTGTGGGAAAACAGGTATGTCTTATATGCTGGTGGTAGAGCTACAAATTGATTCAGCTATTCAGGAAAGCAATTTGGAATTGTGCCCCCAAAGTCATTAAACTGTACTTTTGACCTATTAATGCCTATGAGGCCCATAACCCAAAGTGATCAGAGAAAGAGGAAAAAGGACCCATATGTACAAAAATATTTATAATAATTCTTTCTGTAGCATCCAAGAACTGGAAATGAAGGGGTATGCCCATCAATTGAGGAATGGATGAACAAATTATTTTATATAAATATAATGGAATATTACTGTTCCATATGAAATGGTAAAGGGGGGTAGTTTCAGTGAAATCTTAGAAAACTTGCATTAACTGATACAGAGTGAAGTGAGTAGAACCAGGAGAACAATTTATATAGTAACAACACTGTAAAAACAAACAACTTTGAAAGACTTAAGAATTGTGATCAATGAGATTACTATCCACGATCCCAGAGAACTGAGAATGAAGCATCCTATGCCTTTCTGCACAGAAAGGTAATGGACTCAGGGTTAAGACTGAGATAGACATTTTTGGGGTATAGATGATATAGGATTTTTTTTCCTACCTGACTTTGTACATTTGTAATAAAGGTTTTGTTTTGTTTTTCTGCAATGGGTAGGAGAAATGAGAGGGAGAACCAACATCAATTTTTATTAATTGGAAAAATAAAATTCAAAAGTAAAATAATTTGGTTGTAGCAGGAGTAAGGGAGAGGCAGGAGGGGTGAAGTAATAAAGGGCCTATATTAGTGTAGTAATAGTAAGAAGAGAAAGCAAAAAAGGGGTATGAGTGACATTTAGATGGAAGGACAGGAATTGGTGACTGACCAGTAATGGGGGGAAGGGAAAAGAAAAGGAGTGAAGGGAGGAGTCAAAGTTACTGCAGCTCTCAGATTTTGACCCTGGTGACTGGAAGACGGGAGATCCTGGCAGCTTGGTGGTGCAGTGGGTAAAACTGCTGAATTTGGAACCTTAGGAGGACCTGCATTAAAATCTCAGACACTTAGCAGCTGTGGGACCCTTGGCAGACAGTTTAACCTCTTTTGGCCTCAGTTTCCTTTTCTGTAAAATGGAGATAATAGCAATTCTTTCACTGGGCTGTTGTGATGCTTAAATGCGATAACACATGTATAATGATTTGCAAACATTAAAGCATGATACAAATGCTTTTTATTTTTGTGATTGTTATTACCCTTGAAGAATGAGTACCCAGAGGCCAGGGTTCAGCTTTGTGGATATGGAGCATGCTTATAAAATAGCAATAGTGTTTATAAGAAACCATAATTAGTTGTAAGATAATTCCCCATTTTGTCAATTCAGCTCTGGGAAGATCAAATTTTGGGGTCAACAACACTGATTTAAAGGGGGGGGTGAGAAGTGGGAAGGTTGCAGATTTAAAGACTTCTGGAGGGGCAAAACAGCAGTGGGATCGGCCTTCCTTCAGACTGGGCGGGGGGGAAGAGAAGAGTCCCGCCTAGCTTCTACCCATTGCCCTCTTTTTTGCCCAGTAGTTCCATCTCCATCTAATTAAAACAAAAGGAAGATAACGAACATGATTTTTGAAGACGTTTTTGTTGACAGCCAAGCACTCTACCAAGTTCAAGGAAAAAGCAGATGTAAGAGGAAAAGGGTGCCCTTGCATCTTAAGCATGAGAGAAATTGCTTGCCAACCTCCCATTTCTACCAGGCTCTTAGAAACAAGGGGCAAGGCCTCCTTGAAATCTGCCAGTAAGGAATTAGCCTGAAGTAAAAGTAGGTGTTTATCTCAAGTCATTGCCTCAGATAGTGACTACCTGTTGGAAGAAGGGTGTGATCGATGCAAACTGAAGCAGCCATGCGTGAGCTGTTACACAGCGGTTAGTATTGATCACAGCTAAAGGCTGCCGATAGGAATGTGAAGCGAACTGACAGGCAGAGAAGAGGGAAGGAGGAAACAGCCTTCGCTGGTGGCAGCCATACAGAGGAAAGCCGATAAAAAGTCAATTCCACTTAACTGAATGGCTGCTAACTAAATATTTTGGGGGCCGGAGCCTTCCCAGATAGCAGCTGAAGTGTCTCTGTTCCGGAACTGAGACATCAAGCCTGTGCTGTGCATCGACAGGTGAGATAAAAGAGGCCCTGTTGATGGATGGGGCGGCAGGAGGCTCCCCTGGGTCCATTCGGGGTCACTGTATTTTGCTGAGCTAAGTTGAGGGATAGTCAGTGACCAAATAGCCAAAGACTGGAGGGAACAAGAGAAGGACCAGGGCAGATTTGTGAGAGCATCACAGCTGAATTAATTTTAATTACAGGCCCTTTCCTCTGGTCTCACACAAGGCAAGTCCAAAGCTAATGACTTTTTGGAGAGTTGTACTGTCTGCCCAAAGAGAGAAGGGCCTGGAGTCCAAGCCAACCTTAGAAATAGCCACTCATCCATTGCCCTGCACCCATAGTAATTTACACTGTACACACAGAGAAGAGAGCCAGTGGATTCATTTCTACTACTCATGTGACCCTCATGAGATTCTCTCTGAAGAATTCTCTTTTCCATGCTTCTCTTTTCCTTCTCCACACACTTATCCAAATCCTGGATGCTTCAAGTTTGTTATTACTTAGTCATTTCGGTCCTGTCTGACTCTTCATGACCCCATTTGGGGTTTTCTTGGCAAAGACACTGGAGTGGTTTGCCATTTTCTTCTTCATCTTCTTCATTTTACAGATGAGGAAACTAAGGCAAATTGGGTTACGTGACTTGCCCAAGGTCACACAGCTAGTTAGTGTCTGAGGCCAGAAATGAACTCAGGTCCTCTGGACTCCAGGGCTGGCTCTCTATCCACTGCACCCCTCAGCCACCTGGATTAATTACAGATTAGATCCAACTCAAATCCCCTCTTCTTTTGGGCAAAGTAGTGAGCTCCCTGCCACAGGAAGGAATATTGTAGTGGGGCTACTTTTTTGGGGGAGGAAATTGGTTTAGAAGATCTTTAATGTTCCTTTCCAACTCTCAGATTTGATAAACATAAGCAAAACAATCTCTCCTGCCTCTGAATCCCTATAGTTCATAGGATATGTACCCCTCATCTGACAATGAATATGTACTTGTAATCTTGTATGATGCTATTGAATACTTATTTACTTCTTGTATTGCTATCTAACCAATCTTTCCATTGGTAATCATTTGTTATTAATATTTAACTTTTCATACATTTAACGATCTCCCCTCAGAGCAGGTGCTGATAATAAGGGAGTCCTAGAGGACTCTACCTTTTCCCCACTCAGGCTTCTTCCCTCTGTACAGGAAGAACCCCAAACAGCTTTATTCCTCCTGTTCCCTTTAGAGATCTTTCCAGAAACTATCCTGGGATAATTTGAATAACTTGGCCCAGATACCTTGGACAAAGATGGATGAGGTATTAATAGGGAGAGAGAAAAGATCTCTGAAATCAGTGAGAGGCACATCTCCTGGACGCTAGGTAAAAGAAGGAGTAAATGGGACTAAAGCTTTATGAAATGTGGGGTTTTTTTTTGAGGGTATGATTATAATGACAGATAATAATGACAATGTTGTTTTTATCCTTTTTCAAAGAGGACCAATGACATCATAGTGTGATGTCTTTACTTGTTAGTGAATTGGATTTAAGTGAGTCAGTTGCACAAAGTCAGTCTCACTCTCTCCTCCAGAGTCATGAAAGTCCAATAGAAAGACAGAAGTCACGATGACCAGCAATGGCCCAGGATTCTGTGGATGGATGACCCTGGTGTCTTTGAAGTCTGACCAGGCTCTAAGCACTCCCCAGCTCCTGCTTTAGCCACCTTCATGGCCATTGGAATAAATTGTTCTTATCCACCCATTCCACCAGGGGAAGTCTTCACGTGCTTGGAGTAGACACCCCCCCAACTCACTGACAGGTTTGAGACCTGTTAGTTACCATCATCCTGGTTCAGCCCTTTTGCTGAGACTGTTTCACCTGGGTGCAGTGAGAGTTGGGTGATTGGACCCCAAAGGTGGATGAGCAATCCTGAAAAGGGCTCAGCAAGCCCTCACACCAGGGTTCTGGTTCTCCCTGAACACTCCATATACCCCAATTACAATACTAATAACAGCTAGCACTTACTTTAAGGTTTGTGAAGAATTTCATATAGGTAATCTCATTTAATCCTCACCACAACCCTCTGAGGTAGGAGCTATGATTACGCCCATTTTGCAGATGAAGAAATGGAGGCTGAGAGGGTGACTTAATTTCTTTAATGACTTAACCCAGGGTTACACAGCTGTTAAGTATTTGAGGCTGGATTTGTACTGAGAGCTTCCTGACTTGACTCTAAAGCTCTAGCTACTTTACCACTCAGCTAGATAGCTATTTTGGGTAAAAGGTACAGTTTTGACTTTTAAGTCCATTAAGGGGATACTAGAGATTTAGAGTAGCCACTCCAGGTGGGCTAGCTGCTGGTTAGAGGGTCCCTTTTGAAAAATACACACATTGCCTGCTGAAAAGGTTCAGAACTTCAGAAACCCAAAAAGGAGGTAAGCAACGGGATGCAGAAACATTGAAAAGAAGTTGAGTCTGTGAGGAGGTAAGCAAGGGGAGGCAGAAAGTGCAAATCGTGGGTTCCCCCTGCTTGATCCCTTCCTCCCCTAGCGAAGGGCTGTCAGTCACATAGACTGTTAGGGCATGAATTCTAAGTAGGCAACGAAATGAAATGAGACTGTTCTAAACTTGCATAGGTTCCCAAAGCAGGTGATACTGTCCTCCTGGGGCAGTACTGGGCTGGGGCACTGGAAGGATCTAGGGGGTGGTAGTAGCCTCACGTACAACTGGGGGGCATTGAATAAAAATAAGGGAACAGTGGAAGCATAAGGAAAGAAGAGGAGATAAGAAAATTTTGAAAAAACTGTTACTTGTTTCATTTGTTGTGTAATAAAGTCATAGTGATTACATTATTTTCCAAATAAACATGAAAAATGCAAGTTATAAAGGATCAGGGGTCAAGTTCACCAACAGGTCTTAACAAGCAAGTGTTGGCAGACAAGCATGTTGTCTATTGTCTGAAAATCCAGCATGCACAGGCAGGAATAAGTGCATGCAATGACTTTTTTACAATATGGTTACATAATGCAATATTGTGTCATCAAAATTTCAGTGCAGGAAAAATCCCACAAATTTACAATAAATCATTAAATTCAAGATGCGTCATTAAAATGATACTTTTTTGAAATGACACAAATTCCCTCCAAAAAAACTGTTAAAAGATTAAATAAAGTAGATTTACAGGTGGGTGCTGAGTAATTTTTTTTAAAGGGGGAAGTAGGCCAAATTAAGTTTGGGAATCTCTGATGAATCACTGTTATGGTGGTGCACAGATTAATGTTGCATTGTGCTATGGTTGGGGAAGTTTCTGTGTTCTACTGTATGTGTCGTCGTTGGTATGATTGACAAGATAAGGGTCACAATACTATGCCAAATAGGTGAGGTTTTCCCCCTTAACTTTTTTTATGTTATATATATTTTAGAACTATTTAAAAATGTTCATTTTTACATCAAGGCTATCTTTATAGCAGGTGGGAAAAGGTGCTTATTCTGTGACTGATAAAGGTGGTCAAAGCTGATACACAAATCTTTTTATGTACATATATATATATATGCATACATATACAGACATAAATATACATATATAATGCATGTTTTTATTTCTGTAGAAATCTAATGAGGCCACATTTTTCTTAAGTAACAAAGAAATGGCGTTAAATTTTGTTTTTATATGAGGTAGCCTGCTTTATTAACATAGTAAATATGGTTTTGGAACAAGCAGATTTTTGCTAGTACAATGCAAGTGAAAAGGGAAGGAAAGGAATAAGCATTTTGATAGTCATTACTATATATTAGACACTATGCTAAATACTTCACTAGTATGGTCTGGAAGTGACTTGGGAGATGGGAGATGAGGTTACTATTCTGTAATTTACCCTCCTAAGATCTTGGATGCAACACTTAGTAGGGTTCTAATGAGCAGTTTTGGCACCCAGCGCGAGCAGTACTCCAACTCCCTCAGATCAACTTTGTAATTCACAATGTGAAAATAATACAAGGGAATTAATTACTACAGCAGGTCACAGATGGGTGTTATTAACAATGCCTTCCTTGTTATCCCCTTTTAACTAATTATGATAACTAGCTGCTGAGCTCAGTTATTGTTGAAAGAATGTACATGTTAAATTCTTGTCCTCCAAAATTTTGGTGCTCTGGAGCAAAGCCCTGGTTGCCCTGCCTTAAGGCTCTTCACTTAAATTCCTTAACCACAAGTAAAGTACCAGTCTTTTCCTGGGGCATCTCTTTAGTGATTAGAGCACTTTTCATGAACAAGGAGGTCAAAGGGTTCAGAGCTAAGTGTGGGCTTTAGAGAAACAATGGGCTAGTACTTAAAGGTCCCCCTCCCCCTTTTCTTTAAAACATCAACATTGGTTTTATTATGGCTTGAGTTACTGAGCAAAACAAAGTACTATCAAAATTAATGGTACTTCTGGGTTCTCTGATCTCCCCTAGAAGATGAGAGGGTTGGTCGGTTTTCTACAGTCTTTTGCTGGAAGGAAGAGGAAGAAGGGTGAGAATACTCCCAGGGCACTGCCAAGTGAGGAAAGAAAAAGGGAGAACCAGAAAAACTATTCTGCAAGAACCTAAACCATGAATCCCAAGCAAAACAGTTTTTTGTATTTTACTTTAGCCCTTCAGTCCCGTCCACTTGTCTATATAACCTCCCCCAATGAAACGGGGGTCATTCATTCCCAGAGCCCCATCTGTGATTATATTTGTGCTCTAAAGCAGATGTAGCAGACATTTTTTGTAACTGGATTCTAAATGATAATTTAGAGAGAGGAATGTGAAAGGTATCCCACTTCTAAATCATTTTGGTTGGATATCAGGAAGTATCCTTCTGATATCAACTTAACCTCTATTTCCTCAACTATAAAATGGGGATAACAAACATTTTTCTCACAGGGTGGTTCTGAGGATCAAAGAAGATAAAGTTGGTAGAGAGCTATATAAAAGTTAGTATCATCATTAACTATTATTTCTCTGTTAATTCTCTCTCTCTCTCTCTCTCTCTCTCTCTCTCTCTGTCCTCTCTGTCTCTTTGTCTCTACCTCTGTTCCTGTCTCTTGCCACCTCTCTCCCTCTCCCTCTCACCCCCCCCCCATTCCACTTCTCTGTCCACTTGATGATAGCTAAACCTGGATGCCCCTCTGCCACTTCAAACTCAAAATGACAAAAATGGAACTTCTTGTCTTAGAGGTAAGGTGGAGTAGCATAAAGAGCCCAGGCTTTGGAAGCATAGACCTGGGGTAGAACGTTGGCTCTGCTTTCCATTCTTCTAGTGACCTTGAGCAAGTAGCTTTATCTCTTTGCATCTCTGGGTTTCCTTACAATGATGATGGTGGACTAGATGACCTCCAAGGTCCCATTTAGCTTTCCATCTATGCTCTTATGACACCCCCAATCTGCTTCTTGCTCTTACTTTTCTTGTGTTGATGGCTTGTTATCAGTCCAACCAGCCAGGGTGAAAAACCAAGCCTCCTCTTCCCCACTTTCCCACACTTTCTTCTCGTACAATGTTCACATCCAATCAGTTGCCAAGTCTAGTCTTCTCTATCATAAAAATGGTTCTGATCCATTTTCCCTTCATTCCCAGGCTATCTAAGGCATCCTACTAACTCGTCTCCCTTTGTCCAGTAGCTCTCTTGTCCAATCCATCCTTCACACTGTGGTCAGTCATCTTCCTAATTGACAGATATGATCATAACATAAAACTAAGAACCTGTACTGGCTCCCTATTGCCTGCTGATAAAAATCCAGATTCCTTAGCTTGGTGTCCAAGGCTTTCTACTTGGAAACCATTTTGGTGGGATATCAGGAAGGCTTCAAGCTTCAAGCCACCTTTCTAGCCTTATTTCATTGTACTCTCTTTTGGACGTCTCAAGTTCCAGCCAAAATGGGTTACTTCTTTTTCCCCAGTTCCTCTACTCTTAGGGGCCCTGCCCTGGTATCTACAGAGCCTCATGCACTAGGCCACTGTTGAGGGCCCTTCCGGCTCAGAACTTTTGTGTCCTAGGACCGAAAACCAAAAAAAAGTATTTCCTTCCTATCTCTCTTTATTGAAATCTCTTCTTCCTTTAGGCTCCAGCTCAGGTACCAACACCTCCATGATACTTTCTTTGATCCTTGAATGGAAGCCATTCCTTTCCATCTAAAAAACAAAAGCATTTATTAAGCACCTACTATGTATTTCACAAATATTATCTCATTTGATCCTCACAACTCTAGTAGGAGGCAGGTGCTGTTGTCATCCCCATTTTACAAATGAGGATAATTAGGCAAACAAAAGCTAAAAGACTTGCCCAGGGTCTCCTAACTAGTGAACATGCAAGTTTATATTTGAACTCAGGTCTTCTTAACTCTAAGCCCAAGGCTCTATCCACTGCACTCCTTAGCTGCCTCTATAACCTCTCTGACTCTCTCATGACACTCAGCTTGGCCTCTCACAGTGTCTGGCATTATGCTTAATAAACTTTTATTGACCATTTTAAAATGTATTATAATTATGGTATGATATATTCATTATCCCTACTGTATAGTTCTCTCTTTAAGGGCAGGAACAGTTATTTCATCCTCAAACACAGTGCTTTTGTTCACTCAACTAAATTGAAAAAGAAAGATCTATAATTATGTGAGAAAACACTCTCAATACAGATGTCAGTCATGTACACTTTAGTAGAAATTTGCCAATATATTAACTCACTTTGGAAAAGTAGGAAAAGGGACAATAAGGACAGAGAGGATGGCGCAAAAATTACAGATGAGAAGGTATCAAATAACATTTTGCCTACTCTACAATTTTTCCTGAGGCATAAGAAAAAGAGAACTGGTCTTGGAAAAGAACTGACTTTGAATGTTGGATCTAACACTCACTCGCCAAGTGATCTCATCATAGTCCCTTAACCACAGTTCAATTAACCTGTCTCAACCTTCAGTTTCCTCACCTGTTATATGGGATAACATGAACACTATCTATTTTATAAGGTTATTATGAGAAAAGCCCTTTGTAAACCTTAAAGCACTATGTAGGTGTGTGTTTTCATTATTATTTCTCCCGCTGCCTAGAACATACGGCGAATCACGGAATTTAGACTTGGGGAAGATTTCATGGACCATGTTGTCCAAAGTGTACCAGAAAGGAAGGCCCACTCTAACATATTTGATGAGAGGTCATCTGGGAACAAAGGCCCAACACAGTGGAACAAAGAGGACAATTTTGGTGATTTTTATTTCATAGGTCCAGTGGAAAAGATGGGCTTAAAGGGTGAGTATTTTTGGTGGCAGGGCTTCCACAGATGACAAGCATTATTGGAATTGTGCTGTCTGTAATCAGTTCAAGTGGAGGTAAAAGGTTTGGGAAACTTGTGGATGAAAGGGGTGATGAAAAGGTACATTATTATTATTATCTAACTGTAGTGATAGCAGGGTTGAGGAGAATACCAATAATAAACTCTCCCTGTTCTCTTTCCTTCTGCCCTGAGCAAATCAGGTCAAGCCAGCTCCTAGTCATCTTCCTCTCTGAATTGCTGGGATTAGTTCTACTTTATGGTCTGTTATGTTGCATGGCTATGTATTGTAAGAAGACACAAAGCAAGTGACCAGAGCCCAGACATTTCTCCTGGATCCAATATCCAGCATCAAGGTGGTATTTCGGGCCAACTTTTAGTGGGCTGGATCAATGCTTAGAGCCCATAGTGTAAAATGCTTCTCCAAGAGTTTGATTAATGGTGTCACAGTCACAGCTTCAGTTCAGGCTCAACCTTTTTAAAAGTTTGATTATTTTGTAAAATAATAAATCAGGATGGGAGGAAAGATTAACATTGGGCTTTTTCTACCTGATCCTCCCAGCTTCTTTGCAGGTTATGTGATCAATTCAGCTGGACCAAGGCAGAGAAAAGAGAGCTAAGGGAGTTGTCCGGCTAATTTGTTGAAAGTTGGAAGGGCTGAGGAAGGGAAGCAAAGGTCTAAGGAAGGGTCAAAGTAGGGAAGGTTTAAGAAGAGAAGTAGTCTTATCAGAGCTGAACCTGGGCAAAAACGGTTGAGTGAGCATAGGTTTAGAGCTGTAAGGTACTTTGGACATGATCCAGTGCAGCATTTCTTAACCTGGGGTCCACACTCCACAAGGGATCTGTGGATAGATTTCAGGGGATATTTGAGTGAGGAAAATACAACTTTATTTTCATTAACCTTTAACTGAAATTTAGCATTTCCTTTAATCATGAATGTAGGCAACAAACCCATTCTTCTGAGAAGGGGTTGTAAGGGTTATGGGATTTAAAGATCTTCCATGCCCCACTGGACTTGCTGATGTAGCAGGAAGGGGTGGAGCAAGAGAAAGCGGAAGCCAAGCTAGCGTTCTTGTGGTGGCTGGCGGAGGTGGGGACAGCGGCAGCAGCAGCAGAGGCAGCGGCAGCACAAAGCCCTTTTTGAGTTAGCCAGAATTTCTGCTAAGGACTCCTGCTGAGGACTGCTAGGGGCTGGAGCTGCTGGGAGCGCGCTTCCCGGATGCTGGGTGGTTGCTGTGAGTGGGGAGAGGAGGACCTTTGCCTGAGGTAGCCTGTTCTGTTTTAAAGGCTTGAAAATGTGGGTGCTTTCTACTTTATCTACCTATGCCAATGTCATAACTACTCTGATGGCTTTCACTTTCTGGTTTTGGGACTCAGTCTTTTGGTATCTTAATAAATTTTCTAGTTTATTCCCTCATATGGCAAGCATGACATATTTTGTGATGGATAATTATATCAGCATATCTGTAATCTCCATAGGCATTGTGAATATGGCATTGCTGATACAGGGGTCCACTAATGTCAGTCACTAGATAGACAAAGGGGTGCTAAAGGTCACAAAAAGGTTAAGAATCCCTCATCTGGTCCAATCTTTTGATTTTAGAGATGAGGTAAACAAGGGTAAGTGACTTGGCTAAGGTCACAGGATCATACATTTAGAGGAGGGAGGGGCATGAGAGGCCATCTAGTTCCAGCTACATATTTTACAGATACAGTCACTAAATAGCAGAGATGAGATTTGAATTCAGATCCTTTGACTTCAAATCATTGTTTCCATTTTAAAGGATGTCAATCAAAGAAATTCCATGATCCATTTTGTTGACTCTATCTGGAAAAGAACCTTTGTTTGCAACCTCTGATTTTCCATATCTTTCTCCTAATAGAGTTTATTTAAAAAATTATTTATTTTTAGTTTTCAACATTCATTTCCACAAGATTTTGAGTTACAATTTTTCTCTCTCCATCTTTCCCCTACCCTCCCAAATAGCAAGCCTACTGAATACCCCTTCCCCCAATCTGTTCTCTCTTATATCCTCCTCCTTTACCCCCCTAACTTTCTAGTAGGGCAAGATGTTTTTTTTTTAAGCAATTGGGGTTAAGTAACTTGCTCAAGGTTACACGGCCAGTTATTTCTGGGTGTGGTGCTAAGTATCATAGCCTGGATTCGATCCCAGATCATCCCGACTCTGGGGCCGGTGCTTTTACTCACTGTGGCACCTGGCCACCCCAATAGATGGGTTTTTATACCCCAGTATCTATATATCTTATTTCCCAGTTGCATGTAAAAAACAAATTTTTAAACATTTGTTTTTAAAACTTTGAGTTTCAGATTCTTTTCTCTTCCTCCATCTTCACCCACCCCCACTGGGAAGATAAGCAGTTCAATATAGATTGTACATGTGTAGTTACCCAAATAATTTCCATAATGGTTATATTGTGAAAGACTTACTATATTTCCCTCTATCCTACTTATTCTATTTTCTACTTTGACCTTATCCCTTTTCAAAAATGTTTGCTTCTAACCACCCTCTCCCCCAATCTGCCCTCCCTTCTATCCTCCCCCCTCTTATCCCCTACCCCCTATTTTCCTGTAGAGTAAGATACCCAATTGAGTGTGTATGTTATTCCCTCCTTAGGACAAATTCAATGAGAATCAGTTGTCCCATTCCCTTTCACCTTCCTGCTCTTCCCCTCCATTGTAACAGTTTTCTCTTGCCTCTTTTATATAAGATAATTTACCCTAATTTATTGCTCCCTTTCTTCTTCTAGCAAAAAAATTCCTCTCTCACCTCTTAATTTTATTTTTTAGATATCATCCCTTCATATTCAACTCATCTTGTGCTCTCTATCTATATATACATCAACATACAAATGCCCACACTCACGTATATATTTATATACACATACACCCTCCTATGCATACATATATTCCCTTCAGCTATCCTCATACTGAGAAAAGTCTTATGAGTTACAATGATTATTTTTCCATGTAGGAATGTAAAAACTTGAACTTTAAGAAGTTCCTTATGATTTCTTTTTCCTGTTTATCTTCTCATGCTTATCTTGCTTCTTACATTTGAAAGTCAAATTTTCTGCTCGGCTCAGGTTTTTTCATCAGGAATGCTTGAAAGTCCTCTATTTCTTTGAATGACCATGTTTTCCCCTGTAGCATTATACTCAGTTTTGCTGGGTAGGTGATTATTGGTTTTAGTCCTAGCTCCTTTGAGCTCCAGAATATCATATTCCAAGCCCTTTGATCCCTTAATGTAGAAGCTGCTAGGTCTTGTGTTATCCTGATTGTGTTTCCACGATACTCAAATTGTTTCTTCCTGACTGTTTGTAGTATTTTCTCCTTGACCAGGGAACTCTGGAATTTGGCTATAATATAACTAATAGTTTTCTTTTTGGGATCTTTTTAAAGAGGTGATTAGTGAATTCTTTCGATTTCTATTTTGCCCTCCAGTTCTAGAATATCAGGGAAATTTTGCTTGATAATTTCTTGCAAGATGGTGTCTAGACTCTTTTTTTGATCATGGCTTTCAAGTAGACCAATAATTTTTAAATTATCTCTCCTGGATCTATTTTCCAGGTCAGTGGTTTTTCCAATGAGATATTTCACATTGCCTTCTATTTTTTCATTTGTTTGGATCTTCTTTATACTGTAGTATCTTGATTTCTCATAAAGTCATTAGCTTCCAGTTGCTCCAATCTAATTTTGAAGAAGTTATTCTCTTCAGTGAGTTTTTGAAATTCCTTTTCCATCTGGCAAATTTGACTTTTTAAAGCATTGTTCTCCTTGTTGGCTTTTTGGGCCTCTTTTGCCATTTGAGTTAGTCTATTTTTTTTTAAAGCAATTGGGGTTAAGTAACTTGCTTAAGGTTACATGGCCAGGTGTTTCTGGGTGGGTGCTAAGTATCTGAGTCCGGATTTGATCCCAGGTCTCCTGACTCTAGGGCCAGCGCTCTTACTCACTGCACCACCTGTCTATTTTTTAAGGTGTTATTTTCTTCAGTGTATTTTTGGGTCTCCTTTAGCAGGCTGTTTACTAACTTTTCATGATTTTCTTGCATCATTCTTATTCACTTCCCAATTTTTCCTTTATTTCTCTTACTTGATTTTCAAAATCCTTTGAGCTCCTCCAAGGCCTGTAACCAATTCATATTTTTCTTGGAGGTTTTTGATGCAGGAGTTCTGACTTCACTGTCTTCCTCCCATTCCATGTCTTGATCCTTTTTGTATCCCCCAAAAGATTCTATTGTCTGTTCTTCCTGTGCTTGCTCATATTGGCAGCCAATTACTAGACTTTTGAGCTCTTTTCCATGGTAGAACTATGCTTCCAGAATGTATAGAGCTATGTCCCAAATCGCTGGGGTTTTTGCAGCTGCCAGAGCTATTAGATGGGTGCCCTCTCTACAGCCCCACATGCTCTGGCACATTGCTTACACACCCTAGGCCACCACCCAATACCATGATCCAGATCCAAGCAGGTCAAAGCAAGAGTACTTGGCCTCTGAATGGTTGCTTGGTCTTCCTACAACCTACAGGCCAGAAGCTCTGGAAGCAATCACATGGCAATGGCTGCAGCCACCATGCCTCTGCCACTTCTTGCTAGGGGTAGGAGGGAGCAGCCAGACTAAGCTCCCCCTGTTCCAAAAATGATCCACACTAACCTTTTACTTTGTCTTTGACATTTGTGGATTGAAAAGTCTGGAAACTGCTACAGCTGCTGGCGATTTACTCTTGTGAAGTTTGCTCCAGCTGGGCCTGGTTGGGGCCTCCTTGAGGCTAAAACTTCGGGGCTGGGCTCAGCTCCCAGCTTGCTGTGAGAGACCCTTCTTGCTGGCCTTCTGGGCTTTCTTCATTGGGAGATTTGTTTCTCTCTGTCACTTTGTCAGTTCTGTAGCTCTAAAGTTGTTTAGAGTCTGAGTATATTTCTTTCTTTTTTTTTTTTTAAGCAATCGGGGTTAAGTAACTTGCTCAAGGTTACATGGCTAGTTATTTCTGGGTGTGGTGCTAAGTATCTGAGCCCGGATTTGATCCCCAGGTCATCCCGACACTGGAGCCGGTGCTCTTACTTGCTGAGCCACCTGGCTGCCCCTCTGAGTATATTTCTTGAAGCTTGTCTTTGGTACCCTCTCATTTTTACTTTCAATGTCTGACTATTTTTAGTTCCCTCTCCTCAGTCCTCATGGGCTTCCTTTCCTCTTGGGATCCTATCCTGTGTTCCATTGCTATGGATTTTTTCCTCTGATTCAGAATTTTCCAAACTGTAGTGGAGTCCTCCACTGAGGTTGCAAGAGACCCACCTTGGGACACTTAGGAAACAGTCGCTAAAATTACTGGATATAATTTTAGTGTAACTCCCAAATAAATACACTTGCTCACTCCCCCCCCCCCCCAATGAAAATAACATCCAAATCAAAGTCAACAAAAGTCAGACAAATTTGTTTCAGCTGAAGATGAATGCTCTGAAGTAATTATCTAATATGTAGATTCCAATGAGATGAGATTGGGTTGGAATGCTACCATCATCATCAGTCAGACATACATTGTCAAGTGATTTGTGTTGCATTGCTTGCTGAGTTTGAACATGAGGTGGCAAACTCCAAAGCAATCTTTGTGTGGAAGTTAAAAAACACCGCCATGTCTATTCTATTTGTCCATTTTTAGTTGGTTAAATATGACATAGTTAGTTTCCCCAAAAAACTATAACCCTGCAATTTAAAAAAGTTGAAATAATGTAGGAATAGTTCCAGAAAATCATTTAAAATTTTCAAGAATTAAATTTAAATTTTGTGACCTTCCTTTTAATTGTTTCCAATTTTTAAAAGGTGAAGTAACGTCTTTTCATGTGTTAAAGATTCTGAGAATACATCCAGGCAATGATTTGTTTTAGCAACGCAAGTAATTGTAAAAACAAATTGGGTCCAAGGCTCTCATGCGGTGTGAGGACCCAGAACCATGGTTTCTACATAGTTAATATACAGTTAAAGGTAATGAAAATACAGGATGTAACAATTGAGTCACCTTGCTTCTTATTAGAGGAGAGAATTGGGAAATATACTGAGGTGAGTGGAGGGTGGGGAAGAGAGTAATCTTGTTACTTTTTTGTGATCAGACGACTTACAAGAAGTGGGAACTTAACTTTACAAAATGGTGGATAAAGGCAAAATGGAGTTACTAATGCTATTTCAGTATATTACATAATGGATAGATGCATGGCCAGTTTTAAGAGAAAGTCTACTAAAAGCAGCTGAAACTAGTATAAGCAAAACCAATAAAGATAGTTTAAAGAATAGAAGTAGAGAAATATAATGTTTAAATGAACAATATGTTGACAAGATGAGAATTTTTCCAGAGAAAACTAGATGATTTTCATGAGCAAAAGCAAACTTTTAAAAATCTCATGTTTGTAACATCAAAAAGATTTTTTGCATAGTTTTCAGCTGCTTACAGAATTTCTCAGTGGAAAGGCCTTGTTTGAAAGGAGAAGTGTCAGTGTTACCTGCATTTGATATGTTCAAAACAATACTAGCTGAATCATATGCAAAGAAGCTTTACATGTTTTCATTTGTAGGTAATACAACAGCAAGGAGAAAAGCTTTCCCGTCTGAACACTTTGGGGGACAATTAATCAAGAAATGAAAATCTTGCTATTTTGCATTTCAGGTACACAAAACAACAGATGTAAAGACTCTCTTTTGATTGCATGTGTGTCATGCATTGTTGAAATAGATATTAGAAAAGATTTGTTAACTTTGCAAATCTTTTGACAGAAACATCACATCTGGAGAAATGTTCAATAGAATTGACAAATTTTTAAAAGTGAAAATATAATATTTCATAAAAAATGAAAACAATATGATGGGGGAGAATGACATTGGATTCTGCATTCACACAACTCAATTGACATTTTCATGAAATGCAGGTCTAGTAATACTAGTTAAAAATGTGGCCCCTCATATAATCTGGACACACTACATTTTTTCATAGACAATTACTTGATATGAATGAGGAGTTTTTCTTTTCTTTTTTCTTTTTGCAAAACACATTTTCATATTAGCTATGTTGCAAAAACAATGAAAAAACAACAAAAAGCAAGAAACATAAAGTAAAAAAAGTATACTTCAATCTGCACTCAGAGTTCATCTGGTCTCTCTATGGGGGCAGATAGCATTTTTCATCACGGGTCTTTTGGAATTGTCTTGGATTGTTGTGTTGATTAAAGTAGCTAAGTCTTTCATAACTGATTATCATTATAATATTGTTGTTACTGTGTACAATGTTCTCCTGGTTCTGCTCATTCCACTTTGCATCATTCTACATAGTTAATATTAGTTCATATAAGTCTTCCCAGGTTTTTGTGAAACCATCCTGCTCATCATTTCTTATAGCACAATAGATTTCCATCACAATCATATACCACAACTCGTTCAACCATTCCTGAATTGATGGGCATCCATTCAATTCCCAATTCTTTGTTACCACAAAAAAGCTGCTATAAATATTTTTGTACATGTAGGTCTTTTCCCTTTTCTTTGATCTCTTTGGGATACAAATCTAGTAGTGGTAATGTTGGGTCAAAGGGAATGCACCATATATAATTTTTTGTTTTTGTTTTTTTTAGATTTTGCAAGAGTGTCAAAACTTTATAAAAAATCATCAAAGGAAAGGATGTTTATTAAAATTATGTGATGATATGGGGGCAGAGAACAGAGTATCCTCTATATTATTGTGAAACCCACTGAATTCTTTGTGTAAAAATGCTTCAAAAAGTGTTTGAGTTAAAAGAAAAAAATTGGCATCTTTGTGATAATAACAAAATTATAATAAATTTATTTCATAGCAATATTTTTCTCCTGAAACTTGTATCTTAGATTGATATTTTAGAAAAAAATGATATATAAATCAATTCAACATCCTACAAACCAAGTACTCTGCTCCTAAAAGTTAAAGTAGCTGTATTTATGAAAAAAAGTTAAGAGCTATGGATAACAAATTTACAAATTTATTACATTTTGATCAATTAAAAAAATTCCTGCCCAGTGAATAAAATAAAAGAAAGTAAGTGGCATGCCTATTAACCAATTAATCAATCTAAAAATGATTCTCATTTTCTTTTTCTTTTTTAATTTTAATTTTTTTTTTTGCTTTTTGGAGGGCAATTGGGGTTAAATTACCAAGGAATTACCAAAGTCACATGGCTAGTAAGTGTGTCAAGTGTCTGGGGCTGAATGTGAACCCAGGTCCTCCTGACTCCAGGGCCAGTGCTCTATTCACTGTGCCACCTAACCACTCCCATTTTCTTTTTAAAGATTAAGTTACCTCTAAATATGAATGAATAAGAAATGCATTTGCCATGGACAAATATAACACATTTTTATAAGAGTTAATCCATCCAAGCAAGATTGATTTGTCTTGTGATAGTAAGTTGACACAAGTGTTTGAATCTGAACATTTATTCTTTCATCTATGGGTGAATAAAGAGTTCTCTGATTTATTAAACAAAATGATACAATCATGTACTATTTGTAACATTTGTGTGAAACCAGGTTTTCAGCTGTTATAAAAATTAAATATTGATTTTGATTAGTGGTTGAAAAAGAATTATGAGTAGTGATATCAATGACACCATGTTTGGAGAAACTTTGCACCAAAATATAAGCCTACTATTGCATTAATATTAGAGTTATTAATTTCATAAGATATTGATTTGAAAATTATAAAGGATATATATATATATATATATATATATATATATATATATATATATATTTAAAGCAATTGGGGTAAAGTAACTTGCTCAAGGTTACATGGCCAGTTATTATTATTTTTGTGTGGGTGCCGAGTATTGGAGGCTGGAACTGATCCCAGGTCTCCCAACACTGGGGCTGGCACTCTTACTCACCTTGCCACCTGGCTGCCCCTAAGCAATTGGAGTTAAGTAATTTGCTCAAGGTTACACGGCCAGTTATTTTGTGTGGGTGTTAAGTATCTGAGCCCAGAACAAACCAAACCCAGGTCTACTGACTCTGGGGCTGGCACTCTTACTCACTGCGCCACTTGGCCGCCCCTATAAAGGATATTTTTAACAATTATCTATGTATGTTACATTAATTTTTGTTTAAGATTTTTGCTTAAGATTTGTTTCTGTGTTGTTGATAAGAATTGTAATTAGTTCTTAGCTTTATTTGAATGAAATAAAAGCTAGGGTAATTATTTTTATAGGTTGTTTTATGAAAAGTGTGTATGTGAACATGGCTAATATGGAAATATGATTTGCATGATTTCACATGTATAATGAGTATCATATTGCTTGCCTTTCTCAATGGGTGGGCAGGGGCTAGAGGGAGGGAGAGAATTTGGAACTCAAAATTTTTAAAAAATGAATGTTAAAAATAAATGAATACATTTGTAAAAGGTGTGTGTGTGTGTGTGTGTGTGTGTGTGTGTGTGTGTGTGTGTGTGTGAAGTGTGTGAGTGCCACTAAAGAATGTTTGGAAGCCAGTGTCAAACTGATCTCCTGCAATTTGCTAGATGGTAAGGACCACCCCCCCCATTCTCCCCCCATTCTCCTTACCCAAGGGGGAACTACATTTTATAGGGAAATCTTAAAGATAGAGAAGCTTTAAGACCCAAAGGAATGAAGCTGTGCTATTGGAACTTCAGTCATTTTAACAGGTAGTAGATAAAATATTTTTGGCCAAAAGGGCTTCTGGCATCCCTCAATTCCTAACAGACCAATAAGCATCTATGTAATTTATCAGAGTCCCTAAAGCCTCTGATGGCAAGGATCTTGAGACTTTTGTCTTTAGGTAGAGGGGTGACTGAGAAAGGGTGTTCTAAGGACCATGATAGCTGCTGACCTTGAGCATGTGTGATCACATGAAGTCACCTGGGTTTCTGAGATATAGAAACATTCAAAGACCCTTAGAGACATAGGCATCTCCTGATATCTTTCCTGAAGGCAGGGTAATCAGGAGCATTCAAAGGATCTAAGTACAGTAGAATCTGCTCACCCTTCCCAATCAGTCTCACTTAGGTGATCCCTTATTCTTCACATGCAAACATTTTGAAACAATACTGAGTTGCATAAGGCTGGCTTTAGGTCAAGTTGTGTGCATTGAGCTTAAGAACTTTTTAAAAAAAATTGTCTCCCTAGGTTTGGAAGATTGCTTCTGCCTTTTTTATTCCTTCTGTCTCTGTGTGACTCTGTCTTAGTATCTCTCACATCTCTATCATATCCTAGTTCTTTCTCTCCTCCCCCATTAAAAAAATTGTTTTTAGAGAGCAATACTTCTTACTATCTCAAGGTTTGCTTGTTTCTCCAGATCTTTGTAGCTCAGTCTTTCTCTGATTTTAACTCTCCATATTTCCCCATTTCTCTATGTCTCATCATCTTTGCTCCTCTTCTGCTTCTTTGAATAGTCCCCCTCCAAATAATGACCTCTCCCTGAAGGACTGTCTGTAGCCCTCTAGCATCTAAACCATGGATTTTAACTTTTTTGTGTGTCTTGGATCCCGTTAGCAATCTAGTGAAACCTAGAGAATTCTCAGAATAATGTCTTTAAGTGCATAAAAAATACATAGGATTACCAAGGAACCAATTATATTTTACTGTAGTTATCAAGTTCCAAGTTCACAGAGCCTCTGAAATGCCTCCTGGACCCAAGACAGTCTTTGGACCAAGGGTTAAGAATCCCTGCTGCAGACCGACTAACTCCATTCTTTGGTTTTCCAAAGGGAGTCAGTGTAAAAAGGCTTAAGCAACTCCGGTGGTGGAAACAAATGCTTCCCTTTCTAGAAACACTGACTGTATTTTCGCTTAATCATTTCTACTGTATTTACCGATTTGCATCACGGTATAGTCAGAAGGTCTCAGAACCACGTGCTCCTCCTGCCCACCCACCTTCACCCCCAGATAATGCCTATGCTTAACAAACCAGAACAACTCTGATTACATGGGGGTAATGTGTGGCTGTAAATGGCTTTGAAAATGTAGATTATTTTCTTGCTCTCTGTTATGGAAACTCAGAAGATGATGAAAGTGGAAGGGCCTGCTTCCCAAATACAATCACTTCATAGAATTTGGCACTCTAGCCATTTACATTTTTGAATGCTGGATCTGATTATTCATTGCTGACACCTCCATGTTCTTTTGGAGGCCACCAGAACCACTGTGAACATTCAGAGGCAGGGTTCAACTCATAATCGACATTTACATAAATTTACATTCATACAATTCACTAAGTTTTATAAAGTGATTCCCACACAGCAAACTTGTCAAGTAGATCATGGTATTATTCCATTTTATAGACTTGGAAAAGAGATTTAAAGAGGCTAAATGATGTGTGATACATCAAGCAGTGATCAGAATCAAACTTTTATGTTGGGTCTCTCTCAACTCCAAGTGCAGTGACATACCTATGCTGTCTTCTCAAGTACTCAACCATTTTTGTGCCAAACTGGACCCTGGATTGAATCTTAAAGGCTGAGTTTAGAGCAAGGTACAATTTATGTAAATACAAAATGATGGTCAGGCAAGTCATGTTGCATGGCCTTGAGAAATGATGCCAACCTTCTTAAATTAGACAGCTAAGCAAAGGTAAGAAATTTGGCACTCCCCCACTCCATCAGGAGGCCTTCTCTTATCAAAGCTTAGTTCAGTGAATTATCTACCCACCAGCCTTCTTTTTTCTTCCTCTACAGTTTAACTTTATTTTTCAATTGAGGAGCCTTTTTTTCCTCCTCCCCACCTCCCCCCAGATCTATTGTCTTTTAAAGAGAGTTAGGAAAGGATTTTTTCCTTGAGTTTTAGTTTACTTGAAAGTTTTTTTTAAATGATGTTTCAATTGAAAGACTTTTGGGAATTCCATATAAATATGTTACCTTTTGAAACTGCAGGTTGTTTTCATTTATTTCAGTTAAGGTACCCAGTGACTTCTGGCAACTCTAAATTCCAATTAAAATAATGATTTTGAACATAGGATAATAAGACATTGAATTCTGGAAATACCACATTAGGCTATCTATAAAATCTATCTGAAGGAAATAGTAATGAATATAAAATGGGAAAATTCTCTGGGGGGATAAGTCCTGAAAAAAAAGCCTCCTTTTCCAGTAAGGCCTCCTAGGATCCGAAGTTAGGACCAGGATACCTGAGGCATGATTGGGACTGATGGCTTGGCATATTAATTATTTTTTGGCTTCCATTTGGATAGCAACACTGTCTTTGTCATCATTGTAACCTTACAAGCAGTAAGTAGAAAACACTGGCCTTGATATTGGAGGGCAAAATCCCCTGATTTCTGGAACAAAAGAGGCTGCAAATTCTTCTACCCCACAGATATCGGCAATGTAAGCAGCAGAAGCTGGTGATTTTGTTCTCCAAAAGTATAAATCCTCCAAGTGCTCTCGGTCCCTCTAAGACACACTTACACTCCTCCATCTGTCATTTTATTTCATCTTCCTCTCCCAACTGTTCTTAAATTAAATGAATACTCCTAATGGGAGATTTTCTCATTGAAAGCTTATGAGAATTTGTTCAAAGACAAATTAAAACATTGCAATGTAATCTAACATCTGAACTCACTAACAGCTTGCCTGGCTTTAGTGCTCACTTTTATCCAAAGAAGGAAATCAACCACTGGGGCCAAATGGACAGAAAAAACCCCACAATGATTTAAAAAAAATCAAACTAAGAGAAAAAGAGACACTTCCTGGCTAAGGGTGAACTTCTCCCTTTAACTATCTAGTATATTATACAAGTTTCCATTATAATGAAAGCAAATGAGAGGAAGTTTGGCTGAGAGGCTAAAGAGCTGACCTGGGAGCCAGAAAGATCCGAGTTCCATTTCTGCCTCTGAAACCTACTGGTTGTGTGACCCTGGGCAGGTCACTTAGCCTCTCACTGTCCCCAGGCAATTCTCTAAGATTTTATGCAGTGGATGAAGTGCCAATTTATATTGGTGGAGGGAATTTCCTCATCTAGAATTTCCTTATACCAATGAACTCACAAGCCCAGTCCTCATTAGATTCCTCACAAAGGTAAAATGCACAAATAAAGATCACGTGCGTCTATTGTTAATGTCGTCTATTGTATGTAATTCAACAAGCATTCATGAAGGGCACTGGATTGAAACAGTCCCCATTCTCAAGAAGTTTACATTGCATGGGGTGGGGGGACAAAATGCACATAGATTATCCAAGGGAATGGAATGGACCAGCAGTGGGAAGGGGAGAGGAGGTTCAGAAAGGACCTCACTGAGGTCATGCCAGAGCTGAACTTTGATGGACATTCAGCATCCTGAGAGGCAGAGGTAAGGGGATTGTACTCCTGTCACGGGGAGGGGACAGCCTATACAAAGGCAAGGAGATGGGAAGGGAAGTGTTGAACGTGAAGAAAAAAACTAGAAAGCCAGCTTGGCTGGACACACCAGGGTGTGAAGTAAGGGGTGTGTGTGTGTGTGTGTGTGTGTGTGTGTGCGTTTGTGTGATTCTAACATGTAATAAGCCTGGAAGCAAAAGTGGGAAACCAGGTTTGACAGACTTGCAATGCCAAGTGGAATTTGCATTCGATCCTAAAGGCAATAGGAGGGCCTTGGGATCTGTTGAGCAGAGAGACATGATGTGATCAGATCTGGACAATTAGGAATATTTGATAGTCGTGCAGATGGAGATTCTTGATTCAGGAGACCAGTTAGGAGGTTGTTGGTAGAGCTCAGGAGAGAGGTGATGAGGGCCTGCACTAGGGTAGCAGTCATGTGGATAGAGAGAAGGGAATGGATTTAAGAGATGTGGATGTGAAAATGGCATGATTTTGCATATCCTTCTTGGATCTGTGGGTTGAGGAAGAGTGAGGGGTTGAAGATGACAGTGAGGTTGAGAACTATGCCTAGAAGGGTAGTGATGCCTTTGGTAGAGAAAGGGAAGCTTGGAAACTTACTATTTCCATCTTAACAGTCACTGCTGTGCTCAAGAGGCATGCTAATATGGTCATGGCCAAGCCATGAAGGAAACCTGGGGAAACAAATTGATTGCCACTCTCTTCCACCTTCTCCCTTTCCCATGATCACAGGGAGGGGCAGTGGTAGCTGTGCTGTTCCCTCTCCCAGTTGTGTTGATATTGTTTAGCCATTTTAGTCGTGTCTGAATCTTTGTGACCCCATTTTGGGTTTTCTTGGTAGAAATACTAGAGCGGTTTGCTGTTTCCTTCTCCAGCCCATTTTACAGATGAGGAAACTGAGGTAGACAGGGTGAAGCCCAGGGTCACATAGCTAGTCAGTGCCTGAGACCAGATTTGAACTCCCGAAGATGACTCTAGGACTGGTGCTCTATCCACCACCCTTCCTAGCTACTCGCTCCTACTTATAGTAGGCCCTATCTATCTGGATCTTTGGTGGTGAGGGAGGATGAAGGCATCTTCTTCTCAGATGGTAATTGTGGGCAGATGGCTATAATGGAGGTAGAGTGGGTGCTGCCTATAGCAATGGTAGTTGAGAGGACCAGCTATTGAGGAAGCTTCCAATACCTGCCCCTGAAAGGAGCCAGGATTAGGGTGCCTACCTTCCCGGCACAAGGAATGATCAAGTGGAGAGAGCAGGTATCAGGGTAGGGACATCCACATCAGGGAAGCTTTTCTTCTTTTTAGCTATGGTGGCCTCTGACCACTTGGGCCATTGGTAGCAAATTAGGGTTGTAATATTAGGTACCCTCTATGGGAATTCATCTGGTCTAATCCCCTTGTTTTACAGATGAGGAAAATAAGACTGAAAAGTTAAACAATTTACTTCAGGTTACTTAGGTAGTAAGTTGCAAGTCAGGATTAAAATCGAAGTCCTCTGATTCTATATATTTTTTCTTTTAATTTAATTTAATTTGATTTTCATGTCTGATTTCTTTACCTCCTAACTCCTCTCCCCTTTACCCTCAGAAAGAAAGCAAGGAAACAAAAGCCATTACAAACGTGCACAGCTGAGCAAAACAAATCTCCTTATTGGCCACATCTGAACACAACCAAACCCAACGCACCCCCAGACAAAGCCCCAAGCATAAGCCTCACTGCCCTCTGAGTCCATCTCTCTCTCTCTCTGGAGGTGGATAGCAAATTTCATCCTAATTCTTCTAGAATCCTGTTTGGTCATTGCATTGATTAGAGTTCCTAAGTCTGACCCTAAATTTCCACTCTGACAAGTTGCTAATGATTTGAACAAGATTAATCAACAAGTTAAAGGTGAACACTGCAATGGAACATAGCTTTCTTTGTTATTGCTCCAATGCTTTCTTTATAAGCTGCTACCAGATTTGATAAACACTTATATTGTAGTATTACATAATATGTCACTTACTAAATCCCATTCAACGAGTATTTATTAATCTCCTATTATGTACAAACATTGTATGTACTAGGTACCAGAGATATAAAGATTACAAAATGGCATAATCATTACCCTCAAGGAGCTCACACGCTTCCTAAACACTCAAAGCACCGTCATCTGGGCATTCATGTGGTTCGTTTTCACCACATTTCTGCAAGGTAGGCAGGGATAGGGAATATTAACTTACATTGCTTAAAGGATCTGAGATGGAAAGAAATTAAGGCATAATTTAGTCAGAGCCAAGACCATGATTCTCTGGCCTCCTGACTCCTGACTCAATTGATCCTTAATAGAACACTAAGCTTCACGCCAAGGAAGGAAAGAGCCAAAAGCATCACTTGCACATTTGTGAGTGGCCTTGATACCCACTACATGTCCAAGTGCTTGGGCGAAGTTCAAGAGGATTTCTAGTCTTGTATTAAGTCGAGCTTTGTACTAATTGGTTTATTCATCAGTCAACGAACATTTTTTAAGTGTACCAGGCACTGTGTTAATCAATGGACATACAAAGAAAAATGTGAAATACTCCCCTCCCTTAAGGAGCTCACATTCTAAAAGGGGACACATAGACATATATAAGGACATACAGAATAATCACAAAATGAAAGCAAATAGTTTTGGGAGGGAGAGAACCAGAATCCGGTTCATGTAGAAAGTAACACTTGAGTTGAATGTCAAAGAAAATCAGGGTTTCTAAGAGGCAGAGGTGAGGAGAGATCTGGCTTCTTGTTCCAGCTCTACTGGGTGACTCTTGGCAATCCTCGGGTCCATTTGCTCCTATGTAAAATGGGGATGACAACCTGTTCCCTGTGTGGATCCTACTTGCAGAGTTGTCCTGAGGATCCAATGAGAGCCTAGATAGTGATGTGCTTTGAAAAGCTGAATATAATATGTGTAAGGGAATTTAAGGTGTGACTCCCAAGGAATAAGATGATATCTCTAGTGTGACTTACGGCGGTGACCACTCTCATTACTCAGTAGTCACTCTGACTATATCTGCTCACAACACTGAGCATGGTGGGAAGGAAGGCATAGCTCTGGCTGTCATTAGCTAGCTATATGCCCTTGGATCCAAGTCACTCTTATGGGTTTCAGATTCTTCACCTATAAATAATGGATTGGGCATGATGAGTGGAGAGGGCAAGGGGATGAGCATTTATATAGCACTTACTGTTTGCCAGGCACTGCGCTAAGCATTTTACAATATTATCTCACTTGATGCTCACATCAACCCTGTGAAATGGGTGCTGCTGCAGAAAAAATGGGGGCCATTCCCTGTGGGCTCCCTCTTCTCATCTCTCGTCACTCAAGTGCCCTAAGCCACTGTCTTTCCCCCTGTCTCACATGATGAAGCAGTTTAATCCCCACACTCTCATTCTCAACCTCTCCCTGTCTACTGGCTCCTTCCTTACTGCTATAAACGTGCCCATGTCCCCCTATCCTGACAAAACCCTTTCTTGGTCCTTCCATCCCTGCCAGCACATCCTATATCTCTTCTGCCTTCCATAGCTGAACTTCTCAAAAAGGCCATCTGCAAATACACTTTCTCTCCTCACTCTTTTCTTAACCCCTGTGCCCTTACAATCTGGCTCTTGACTTTATCATTCCACCAAAACTATTTTCTTTAAAGTTACTAATGATTTCTTCGGTACCAAATCTCTCTGTAGCCTTTGATACTTCTGATCACATTTTCTTCCTTGATACTCTCTTCCCCCTAAGTTTTCAGGACCCCTTTCTCTCTCTGTCTCTGTCTCTGTCTCTGTTTCTCTCTGTCTCTGTCTCTCTCTGTCTGTCTCTGTCTCTCTCTCTCTCTCTCTCTCTCTCTCTCTCTCTCTCTCTCTCTCTCTCTCTCTCTCTCTCTGTCTCTCTCTCTCTCTCTCTCTCTCTCTCTCTCTCTCTCTCTCTCTCTCTCTCTCTCTCTCTCTCTCTCTCTCTCTCTCTCTCTCTCTCTCTCTCTCTCTCTCTCTCTCTCTCTCTCTCTCTCTCTGTCTCTCTCTCTGTCTCTGTCTCTCTTTCTGTCTCCCTCCCCCCACCTGGGTTCTCCTCCTACCTTTCTGACCACTCCTTCCCAGTCTCCTTTGCCGGATCCTTCTCTACATCACACCCTTTAACCATAGCTGTCCTTCAGGGTTCTTTCTGGCACTCTCTCTTCTTCTCCTTCTATACTACTGTGTTTGGTGATCTCATTAGCTTCCAAGGATTTAATTATGATGACCATGCTGATGATTCTGAAATATGCCTATCTTGACAGATCTCTCTCCTGACCCCCAATCTCACATCTCCAGCTGCCTTTCAGACATCTCAAACTGTATGTCCAGTAGATATCTTAAACTCAACCTATCCTAAACAGAACTCATTATCTTCCCTCCAAACCCTCTCTGTCCCACCCCCCTCCACCTTTCCTATTCCCATAGAGGGCGACACCATTTTTCCAGTCACTCAGACTCACAATCAGGAGTTACCCTGGGTTCCTCACTATCTCTCCAGTCCCCAAGCTATTGCCAAAGCCTGTTGATCTCACCTTTGCAATATCTCTTCTCTAACACTGCCTTCTCCCTCCCCCTAGACCTCATCACCTTATGCCTGGATTATTCCGATAGCTCTTGTGGAGGGGAGGGGGCGGGGTCGGCCTCTTCAAGTATATCTCCACTCCACTCCATCTCCCATTCAGCCACTAAAAGTGATTTCCCTAAAGCCCAGGTCTGACCATGTCACCCCCAACTCCCACTTGGTAAACTCCCGTGCCTCCCTATTGCCTCCAATAAATAATAATAAATAATGCTCTGTCTGGCATTCAGAATCTTCCCCCCCCCCGCCTTTTTTTGGAGGGCAATTGGGATTAAGTGACTTGCCCAAGGTCACATGGCTAGTTTTTGTGTTAAGTGTCTGAGGCCATATTTGAACTCAGGTCCTCCTGACTCCAGGGCCGGTGCTCTATTCACTTCACCATCTAGCCACCCTGCATTCAAAGTCTTTCATAACCTCCCAGCCCCCTCCTACCTTTCCCTGACTGATCCTCTTTAATGCAGTGCCACTGGCCTTCTGGCTGCTCCAAGAACAAGATCCTTCCTTCGTCTTAGAGTTTGGCGTTTTCTCTGGCCGTCCCATGCTCAGAATGCTCTCCCTCCTCTATGCCAAAGACTGCCCTGGCTTCCTTGTAAGCCTCCACTACAATCTCATCTTATAAAGGAAATCTTCCCCAACCCCTCTCAATTCTAATGTTTTTTCCTCCGGACTACTTCCCATTTATCCTGCATTTATTTGTTGTCCCATTGGACTCCATGGGACCAGGGACTGTCATTTGTTTCTTTTTGTATCCCCAGTACTTAACACAATGCCTGGCACACAGTAGGTACTTGATAAATGCTTATTGATTGATCGATATTATCCCTTTTTCACAGTTGAGGAGACTGAATCAAACAAAAGTTAAGTGACTTGCCCAGGGTCACATGGCTAGCAAATTTCTGAGGTCAGATTTGATTTCAGGTCCTCCAGCTTTCTATGTACTATGCCAGCTAAGCACCTACTGGTCTCTAATGTTCCCTCTAATGTACTGTGATCCTATTATTGTGACAGGGCCTAGGGTTTGAAGGGAGGAGTAGAGTTGTCTAATATTAACTCCCTTCTCTTCAGAAAAGAGATTTTCCTTAGTGTTGGCCTCCTTGACATTCTCTCCACAGGACGGTGTTTTGCATTCACAGTCCAACACAGCTGTGAGCACAGCACAGCTATGGCAGCGTCTTCTTACAGTGCCATGATTACCTGAAGGTCTTTTGCAGTTCCTTCCTATTGGCCTTCCTAGTGAACTCTCTAGGTTCCTAACCATTTTCTCTTTCCCCTCTCAGTCTTATTCTTAACCAGGGTGAGTGACAGAAATTCAATGCTGACCACTTCATTATCCAATGACCTTGTCCCTCTGGCCTTCTGCCCCACTGGGTCTCCTGGGCAGTTTGCCCTACGTCACAAGTCCTTGTTAAAGGTCAGGACCTTCAAGCCATCAGTACTGGGCATGTTGTTTTAATATATTGCCAGAGAAATCATGCCTGTCAGCCCTTATTAAGCCCCTATTTATGGATTGTTCACCAATACCCAGAATGGAGGACGAGCTGCTACCTTTGAAAAACAATCATTACCAGAATTAACTTAGTACAGAATGAGCTGCTACCTTTGAAAAACAATCATTGCTAGAATTAACTTAGTACAGAGTGAAGATTATATTTCAGTAGCGAGTCCTTCATAATGTGCCTCTATACTCACCAATAGGGCAGTTGTTGTCATTGAATTGGAGAAATCTCTTTAAATAACAGCCTCTTTTAGGGAGGAGGCTATGAAAGTGATACGTTTCCTCTTGAAAACTGGCAGTCATTTGGGCACAGGAAATTAACACCTAAAGTTTTTGTGCTACATACTGAGCCAATGCCACGGGTGACCATGGTAAACGAACTCAGTGCCCCCTTCTTCAAGGTATAGGTCCTATTTATTCAAGACGGTCAAGATGATTAAGGACTCGACTCTAGGGATTTCCCCCATCTTCACAAGGATATTGCAATATTGTCAGCACATGAGATGGTCTGGGCCCTTCTGAGAAACTGGGAAGCATCATGCCCCTTTTTATGCCCCACCTGAAATCCATTCCTAGAGGAGAAACTGCTGGTGTGCAAAAGAAAAAGAAAGAAAGAAAAGAAGAAAGGAAGGAAGGAAGGAAGGAACAAAGAAAGAAAGAAAAAGAAAGAGAAAGAAAGGAAGGAAGGAAGGAGAGGAGGAAGAAAGAAAAAGTCCTTGCCTTCAAGGAACTTACATTCTAATGTGGAGAATATAACATATGGGGAAGGAAAGGAAAGGTACTCATGCAAATGAAATTCAGAAAATGGTTTGGTCCTTTCCTCAAAAAACGAGGGCCCTAAGCCATCCCACTTGCTGATATGATTATCTCCCTTCTTTATTGTACCCAAATGAATCACTGCTTTTAGTCTCCTTCCACTGACCTGCAAGGAGATGAGACATTCTCTTAATGGAAAACCAAAATGCCCTTCCAGCACCGCCTCTTAGGAAATGTCCACAGAAGAGGACAAAATAGGAAGTGACATCAAGAAGAAAAGAAAACATATCAGATTTGGGATCTGAAGGGTAAGCAGGGCTTTGGCATATTGGCTTATTAGATTACAAGTATTTTCCCTTCCATGATCTCATTTGATCCCTTTTCCTCCTTTAATTGAGGTTCATATTGCTAGGATAAGAGATAGATCTTTAATTTCACTGGTGGAGAGTTTTCTCTCTCGGTATGGGTCAGTTGGCACTTTTTCTACAACTATAGTCTTGGAGAGTCCCCTGGAGCACTTAGAGGTTAAATGACCCACCGAGGGTCACACTGCTAGCATATGTCAGGGTAGGACTTGAACTCAGACCTTTCTGGCTTCAAGGCCAATGCTCTAGCCACTGCACCATGCTACCTCCCTTTATCTTGCAGTTATTGAAGTTCAATTAGAGTAGGAAAATATAACAAACCAACTCATGATCACAGAATCATTAACTGGAAAAACTTGGTTCCAAATATGCAAATAGAAGTGCCCCTTGGAGGCACTGAAGGGACTCTAATGTTTAACATGAAGGTATCTTAAATCTTCAGTTTTCAGTTGCTTCTCTTATCCACACCACGCCTAATTCACCTAAATAGATATTTTCTTTCACTGAGAAGTCAAGAAGTGAAGCACACACCTTTCTGGTTCCAATAAAACTGGATGCTGTCCAACTGTGCTGGAGGACACTACTGGATGATGTAAATTAGGCCTTCAGATCCTAAGGAAGAAGAGGAAAGAATTCCATTAATTAGGCACTGGAAGGGTTTGGCCAAGTGGTCACTGATTTGACCCTCCCTTCTCTTCCTTATTCACTTTGCTAAAGGTTATTTGGAGAGAAGATCAGAATGGAGCAGGAAAGAATGTTAAATCACCGTCATGTAAGCTAATGTTACCAGCAACTAACATGGAGACCTGTATCATTCTGAAAGTTTGATATTGTGTTGGATAAAGTCACTTTTCTAATCAGCAGAATTCTTTCTATCAGAGATTCTTACCAGAAATGTTTAAAAATGACACTCAGTGCTGTCTACCTAAAGATAGAATCTAACATTAGTTAGGAATTATGGCATTTTTAAAAAGTTATCACTATTGATTAGAGAAAGGGAAATTAGAACAATTCTGAGGTACTACTTCACACCTATCAGATTGGCTAATATGACAAAAGAGGAAGACTGGAGAGGATATGGAAAAATAGGGACACTAATGCATTGTTGGTGGAGTTGTGAACTAAGCCAACCATTCTGGAGAGCAATTTGGAACTATGTTCAAAGGGCTATAAAATTGTGCATACCATTTGACCCAGCAATATCACTACTAGGTATGTACCCCAAAGAGAGCAAAGAAAAAGGAAAAGCACCTATATGTACAAAAATATTTATAGTATATTCTTTTTGTGCTGGCAAAGAATTAGAAATTGATAGGATGTCCATTAATTGGGCAATGGACAAACACGTTGTGGTATATAATTGAGATGGAATATCACTGTGTTGTGAGAAATGAGGAGCAGGATGCTTTCAGAAAATAACCTGGAAAGACATATAAACTGATATAGAATGAAATGAGCAAAACCATTGTATACAGTAATAGCAATATTGTATGACTATCAACCATATAAGACTTACCTATTCTCAGCAAGACAATTCCAAAGGACTCATGATGAAAAACCCTATCCACCTCCAGAGAAAGAATTTATGGAGTCCGAATGCAGACTGAAGTATAATTTTGTATTATAAACTTTCTTTATTATTCTTGGGTTTTTTTGTTTGCATTTTCTTTTGCTACATGGCTAATATGGAAATGTTTTGCACGACTGCACATATTTAATCTGTATCAAATTGCTTGCCTTCTCAAGTAGGCATGAGGGAAGAGAGGGAAAGGGATAATTTGGAACTCAAATAAAAAAAATGTTAAAAATTTTTGTTTATGTGTAATTGAGAAAAAAATTAACAAAGAAATAAAGGCAAAAGTGCTGCTAGGCTGAGAATGACCCAAAGTCAACAAGTTAATTTTCCTGTTGATTAAAACTGGTATATTTTACCCCGCTAGGCAATGGTATTTTTTTTTTTTACCTGTCCATCCTATGAAAAGAATTCAAACAGTGTTAACTACTGAACACTTCTCCCGCTCTCTTTCTCTTTCCCTGGGTAGCTGTGGTGAATTTGCTGCCTTGTTGCAGCCCTGAACCTATCCATCAAGTCTAAAGGAAGAGAGAGTTAGAAAGGCAAACATTATCTGTGATCAATATCTTTACAAATCCAAAGGAAACCCCAGCTCCCGAAGGGTTAAGCCTGGGAAGGAAAAGCCATCAGGCTGTTTAGTGAGCTAATGTTTTTATTGATGGGGGAAGGCCTTGAAGTCCTCAACAGGAAAAGTGGTGAAAGTAGCAGATTGTTTGGCTGGAGAAGAGGGAGCCCGAGGAGTGGGAAGAAGGAAGAATGGAGAATTTGTGATTTTGAAAGAAGTGTGGTTTCACGGATTCTCCCTGCTCTGCTGTCCCTCTGTCATTTTAACCCCTTGTATCATTAATCTAGCTAATGTATGAGCGGATCCAGAACTTAGAATAATTCAAGGGAGAGTCCTCATGCCTTCTCTCTCCACTCGCCCCTCCCCCTCCCCCAAGTGTAATTCACATCTTCCTCTAACAACCTTGCTATAATGCACATCTCCAGCTAATGCCTACAGTGAAGTGCACATCTTAATTTAACAACTATGGGATAAAGCACATCTCCAGCTAATATCCCTAGTATAATACATATTTCAGCCTAACTACCCTGACATAACACTTCAATCTAATTCCCCCACTATAAAGTACATTGCAATCTAACACCCTCATATAATGCACATTTCAGTCTATTATTCTGTATTTTGTAGGCTGTATTTTGATATGTGTTTTCCATTAAGGAGCAGAGATGTCTGGAGACAACTGTCATCCCCGTGGTAAAAGCTCCAATCCAAACCTGGTTCCTCCACAGACCTTGCCTGCCATGTCGTTGATGGATGGGCCCCTTTGCAGGACTTGGGTTCACCTCTGATTTGTTTCTGAGATTCATGCCTTAAGCCTCCTGGTGGGAGCAGGGAATATCCCCGATCCTGGCTCTGTCACTCAGCAGAACAGGCAGTCCTGATGGACCTTCTCTTGTACAGAGCTCTCAGACGTCACTGGACCACCTTAAATGATCAGAGGTCTGTCTCCGGTCAATGTCAGGGTCAGGGGTCAGGGTGTAGCTGCTTGCTAATAGAGTAAGCTAACATTGTTGTCAAATTGCTGGCGTAAAAAGACAATGCCCACCTCCTGCTGATGACCTTACCCTGGGGGAGTAGGGGGGATATTGGTTTTATTGGAAACCTGCCAGTCTCAGAGGTGATGGAAGGAGCTGATAGCAGCTAAAGACTGTTTGATTGTTGCTGGAGAACCAGTTCAGTGGTTGGTAACCATCTGAAAGGCAGTTCATTGACTGAGCATGCCGGGCTGCTTCTATTGATGGCTGGGTTTTCCTCACTTGATGAATCTCTCTTGAGCTTTTCGGGCAGCTGGGACATTGTTCAGATGTAGTCACAGGCCTCTAGCTTGACAGCCTGCTGGTTCCTGGATGGGGCTTTCCCTGGAGCCCAGACCATTACAGATGTCACTCCCATTGACTTGGAGAATGCTTCCACCTCTTATCAGCTGGATACCTGTGCCTGATTGGCTCTGGAGAGGGGGTCAAAAGAGAATGAGCTGAATGGGGGTGTGAGGGAATGAATGTTTAGTATCCAAGAATGTTCTTCCTCAGGGACCCTTCTATTTTCCAGCCTGGAGTCCAAGATGCAAGGAACAGACCCCAGGTTGAACAGGGTCCAAGAAAATGAGTATTTCAATATAAATTTAATATTTTCAGCTTTGAATCTAGGACCTCTGGTTTCAACATATCACCCGCAAGACTTTTTCTTTTTTGGTCTGTTGGCAACAGATTGGTGGTGTCTTAAATGTATTTACTGAAACAGAGACTTTTTGAATAGATTTTTAAAAAACTGGACCTGTGATTTCATCAGCACAGGGGGCTCCTGGGCAAGGAACTTCCTTCATTGTTCAGTGGCATCTTCTCTGTAATTTATTGCTTAGAAAGAGTTGCCAGGAGGCACTAAGAAGAGTCACACAGTCTGGATGTAGCGGGGTTTGAACCTGGGACTTCCTGGTTCTGAGACCAGCTCTCTCCACTGAGCCAAGATATCTCTCTTTTGCTTACATTTGTAAATGGATGGTCATCTCCAGTCATCCTGTTCTATATTTGGCTACTGGACCTAGATAGCTCTGGAAGATACAGTGAGGCTGGTGACTTTGCACAGCCCTCCCTCACTTAAATCCAATTCCCTTTCAACTCATGGCATCACCTCCCTTATGTCTCTTTGAGAGGGAAGGACAAACAACCACGACAACCCCAACTTTTGTAAATGACCTCATTACGGTGTATAAGGAATTAGGGACAAGTTCAGTGTGGAGACCAGGGCAGGGAGATGAACTTAGAAGAAATAAAAACACAATAGAAAAACAGGATGGGGAATGATTGATGGTGGGAAGGAGAGAGAGAAAGACTTAAGGGTCTTGGTGGATCACCAGCTCAAACTGAGTCAAATTATGCTTTTGTTAGAAATGGAGTATTAGAATACGCCAGGAAGAGAATAACCTGTGGGAGCTACAGGTTAATTCTTTCTTTGTATTCATTGTACTCTAAGAGATTCTTACAGTAAGAGGAGGGTTTGGTCCTGGGGTTTCCGACTTGATGCAAAGAATGCGGAGAGGATTTAAAGGGAAAAGAGAGGGGAGTATGAAATGAAGTAGAATTATTTCACTTGGGAAGAGAATGAGGGCAGCTTAATAATGACCTTCAAATGGATGAAGAGGCTTTACATAGTGACTGGCCAAGAGAAATAGGCTTAAAGCAAGGACTTTCTGAAGATGAGGGTCATTAAACATAGGACAGTGTGAGCACAAGAGGTTGGGTATTTTCCCTTTCCTATAAGAACAAACAACTGTCTGGAACAATTGAGGCAAAACCTCCCTAAAAACCAAACCCAACACTTGGGGACAGAGGGGTGGACTAGATAACCCTTCAGATCTATGTGCCTAAAGATATAGTTGCCTTTTAAGAGATCAGATTGTCCATCATTGGGATTGCAGTGGCACTCTGTACGTATTCTCCATGCTGTTAACTTTGGTCCTAATCACAGTGTAATTTCCTGTGTATGTCACTATGGCTAAGGAGATCAATACAGAGACTGAAGTTTCCTCCTTCCCTACCAGCTTCATATTCAGTCTGGTCTTTAAGTGATGTCATCTCCATAGTGCCTCTGTTTATGGTGGTTGCCTTGAGTCAGCACAACAGTTCTGCTCAAACTAATTTACTCTATCTTTTTCTTTTTCACAATGAATTTTTCAGCTTTCAGTATGTTTCCCAGGGCAAGATTGAGTGGTAGTCAGTAGACAGTCTTTGTGTCCCACTGGCATCCTGAGAAGTCGAGCCAGTGAGGAAAGCCACCAGAATGTTGGGTAGACTCTCCAGTAGTGAACTTATGGATACAAAAGGATTATAATTTTACATGATGGGCAGACATGGCGAGGTTGAGCTAGGCATCATTGGAGGGAATGTCTGATCAATAATATTGGTGTATGTAATATATAGGTATTATGATGATATAATACCTATATATTACAATAATTACAATAATAATAAGGTCCATTGGTGTATGTAAATTTGGCTTCAATGTGACAGAGTAATTATATCTAGTCTCCCCCACCCCATTTTTTTAAATTAGAGAAGTTATTCTATCAACAAATGTAAAAGAAACAATCATTCTTAATTACTACCTGGTGAGTAGGAAGGCTTTCTCATTCCCTCTTATTGCTAGTACCTTCTCTCTGCTGATTATTTTATTTATCCTATGTGTAGCATGTTTGCACAGAGTTGTTTTCATGTTGTGTCCCTCAACAGACTAGTTTTTTCCTTTCTTTGTAGCCCTTGTGCTTAGGACAGTGCATTGATGAAACCTGTCCCATGGTTGAAGATGACAGTAGCCATAAATCCAAGTCTCATTGTCATGTCCAAGATGGACACATCCGAAGACCTTAACCTGACAGTGTTAGTCCTAATACAGAGTACCCAAAGTCTTAGTGCAGTTTTAAACACAATGACTTTTGGGACACCTTGTATATTGTTGGTAATAATAAAATAATTTAATTTCAATATGAAATGGTTCATATTTACAGAGCACTTCATGGTTCACAAAGTATTCTTCAACAAGTCTGGGAGGAATATGGTATAAGTATGATTATTCTCATTTTCTTGAGATGCAGAGAAATCATAACTTTTTCACAGTTTTATGGATTGAAAATGACAGACATGACTCAGATCCCACTCTTTTGACCCTAAATCCAAGGTTCTTTTGACTCTTCCACATCACCTTCTCAAATGACCTTCTACTTTGTCAAATGGCTCCTTTGCTTTATTAACAGTTTCATAATTTCTTATCCTTGAAAGCATCCTTTTAGAGTTTGCTTCCAAAGCAGTAGAAGCCAGTCAATAATGGTATCTAATAATTTCCTGCATTAACTAGATTTCCTTATGTTTGTATACTATGATCAGGGAATACTAGAATGGGAAAAGCTACAAGTGTAGTTGGGCAGCTGCTTGGGCCAATACTTATTCACCTATTCCCCTCCAAAGATGAGTTCAGGTCAGTTCCGACCTGGAGGCCCAAGTCTAGACCAGAATATATTTGTCAACTATAATAGCTATGATAGGCAGCTAGGTGGCACAGTGGACAGAGCATTGGACTTGGAGTCAGGAAGACCTGAGTTCAAATTCTGCCTCAGACACTGTGACCCTGGACAAGTCACTTAACCTCTGTTTGCCTCAGTTTCCTCAACTGTAAAATGGAAACTAAGAATAGCACTTACCTCATATGATTGTTGTGAGGATCAAATGAGACAATATTTGTAAACCACTTAGCACAGTGCCTAGCCCATAGTAGGCACACACTTACTAAATACTTATTCCTTTCTCCTTCCCCTATAATGTACCATGAAAGTCGGTGCAAATGCAGTTGATGTGATACAGCGGAAAGTGTGATGACTTTGGAGTTACAGGACCCAAATTCGAATCCTGCCTCCGATGTTAATTACCTATATGACATTGGGTAAGTCATTTGGCTTCCCTGAGCCTCAGTTTATATTTAAAATATGGTGTGGAGTGGTTAGACCTCTGAGGTCCCTTCCAGCTCTAGAGTGATGATCCTATGATCCAAAGGGAACAATATTTGAAAGTATTTCACACAAGGTCTGACATACAGCAGGCATTTAATAGATGCTTATTCCCTTTGCCCCATGGACCGCTGATCCTTATGTTTTCTTGGTCCCAGTTGGAATATAAAAAGTATGGGCTCTGCCCATGAAGAGTTTATAATATAGCTTTGTGTAGATATGTAGAAATAGAAAAAAGCTTTAAGAAATTTATAAATTCATTTATAAATGACTAAAACGTTTTTTGAGACTGTGTCTTCCTTTCTCTTCTAGTTTGAGAAGAGTCACAATCATCCACAGGCTGATTTCACTGATGATTGACCTGAAAGTTTTGACACACTCCATTTCTGACCTGGACCAGTCTGCCTCTCACTTAGGCAGCTTGGTGGTCCCCCAGCTCTGGGGGCTTCACCATATTGAAGCTGGATTTAGTGTGGATGTCCAATCTTCCTTAGCCTTGTTCTCAGAACTCCCCACAGCAAGTGATCCACCAGTCTCAGCCTCCCCAGAAGCAGGTATAACAGTCATGCACCTTGTTTAGCTTATACATAAGCATGAATTAAATCAATATAATGCAGAGTACATTGTATTGATGGTCATGTAGTAAAGGGTAATTAGATTGGGGTTGATTAAGGAAAACTTTCTTAGAGGTGGTAAAGTTTAACTCAGGTTTTGTGGCAAGGAAATGATGGCAGAAATTAAAGAAGAAGGCATTCCAGGTGGGAAACACAAAAGTAAAAACAATTTGTGTGTGTGGGGACTGGTGAACAAATTTATTTAACATTGAAGAGAGTTTGATATTCAATTTCAACTTCAAAATATGCTTAGGATGTATAGAGAGCTAGGATTTTACAGGGAACTTTGCTAGGCTCTGGAAGTGGCACAGATGAAATAAGAGTTTCCTGTCCTCATGGCACTCACATTCAAGTAGAAGGACACACAAATAAGTCTAGTACAAAACCACACCTAAGTGAATAAAAAAGGAGAAGGGTGAGAGAAATAGGAGATATGAAGGAGAAAGAATCATTACTGACTGGGAACGGTGGGCTGATGGATGGGAGAAGGCATCATAGAAAAGATGACAGTTGACCTGGGTCTTAAAGGATGGATGGGATTTCAGCAGACAGAGGGAGAGGAGGATATATGGTACAGGTTAAGAGTAGGTAAGAGCTTGGAGGTAGGATGGTACCAGATATAAGTGGAACATGAAGAATAGTTCATAATGGGCTATAACAGAACGCAGTATAGGGAAGCAACAGCACTAACATGTTTGGCACATAGGAATAGAATAGCTCTTTTTGAGTAAATCTTCAAGCCAACTATGAGTCTAAGAAACAACATGGTCTGCAAAGTAGTCTCGAAGGGTGGTGTGTGTGTGTGTGTGTGTGTGTGTGTGTATGTGTAGGTCTTTCACAGGCCTTCTTCTTTACTCATGGAGGACAGTAGAAATCTATCAGTTATGTGTCGGATGGATAGACGGGGAGAGTGATGTCTGTCTCAATGGAAAATTTCCCAGCACAATTGTCTGAATCTGGATAAACTTAGATTTTAAAAAGACGAGTACAGAAAATGGAAGCAGGGTTAGTTGTATGTAAGGGAAGGAGGAGAGTAAAGAAGAGATAGCGATAGGGTTGCTATTTGGATTAGAGAAAATGAAGACAATGGATGATTAAGAAAAGGCAGGACTATTCAATTTCACATTGCTTCTCTTTTCTTTAATGAGAAGAGGAATCTTAGAGTGGGGAAGGAGAGAATGAAAGTGCTTAGCAGGACTTTGAGATTCACAAAGTAAAAGTAAATGACAATGGAGCATCTAGGTTGGACATTAGGTGTCCCAGTGCATTCAGTTTACCTGTTCCAGGTGAACCACATTCAGGGAGCTGAAAGAATTCATAGACAAGATTGCTGAGTTGTTTTTGCTGCTCTTTGAAAAAATTTGTAGAAATGAAGTATCTCAGACTTTGGATGAGGCCAAGTTGACTTGACTTTGATTCCTGATAAAATTCTAGAAATACATTATTAAATGATGGTAAGTGAGCATTTAGAAAGGGAAGTGATGATTAAAGCCAACATGGCTTCATTATAGCTCATACCATGCCATACCAATCTCCTTTCCTTTTCTTGACGGGCTTATTGGATTGGTAAAACAAGGAAATGCTATAGACAAAGTGTACCTGGGCTTGAGCTGACAGTCTTATTGTATCCTTGTGGACAAGATGGAGAGTTGTGGACTAGGTGATAGTACAGGTTGAGGTACTGAGAACGGGTTGAATGTTTGGTCCTCCTAAACAGCAGTGGAATGCTAACCTGGTTAGGATTCTCCTGCTGAGTGCCATAGGGAACAATTGCTGGTTTAACTCAGTTCATTGTTTTTATTAAATACTTGGGATGAAGTTATGGATGGCTTGATAATGAAATTTATAGTTGATACAAAGGTGGTAGGGATATCTAATATGCTGGACAACAGAGTCAAGATCCAGAAAGGCTCAACCGGCTAGCAATTGGCTGAGTCTAACACGCTGCAGTCTAATAGGGAGACAAATGTAAAGCCCTGCAATTAGGTTGAAAAAATTCTTTCAAGAGTAAGGGATTAGAGCAGCATGGCTAGATAACAGTTGGTGTGAAAAAACTCTAAGAGTGTTAATAGGCCTCAAGCTTAAGAAGTATCAGTGGGGAGATATGGCAGCCAATAAAAGTGAATGGGATCTTAGGCTATAAGAGCCAAGAGGCAGAGTGTCAAGAATGTGGGAGATTGTTGACTGCAGGTTGTTCTGGAGTACTGTGTTCAGTTCTCAGCACGTTCCTCTTTAGGAAGGGCATTGGAGAACTAGTGTATCAAGGGTGAGCAAGATGGTGAGAAAACAGAAAACCACATTATATAAAAGTACCTGTTGAAGTAAATGGGAGTATTTTTTTGGGAAAAGACTGAGGTGGGGTCTTGTAATTGAAGGGCTGTGTTACATGGAAGAGGGATGAGTATTTTTTTTTCCGCTTGACTCTAGGGACCAGACTTAAGGGCAATGGGCAGAAGTTAGAGAGTTATATTTCAGTTCTATGGAATGAAAAACTTCCAAATACTGCCATTTAAAAGTGACATGGGCCACTTCATATAACAGTGGACTGCCCATCCCTAGGGATCTTTAAGTGGACAAAGAGTGCCTGTTTATTGGGGGTGCTGGAGGGGGCATTCCTGATTAGACAAAGACCTCTGAGGTCCCCTCAACCTCTAAGATTCAGTGATTCTTTGGGTTATCAACTTTAATATGAAGGATGAAGAAAGGCAAGGGAAATTCTAGGTGTGACTCAAAGGCCCAGGTATACAAGGACAGGCCTAGGGAGCCAGCCTGTTGTGGAAAACCCAGAATCACTGGGGCCTTAACCTCTAAAGTGATATTAAAAATAGTTCACTTTCCTAGGGTTTCTCTAAACGAGGCAGACCCTAGGTTAGAACCACAAGGAATCATTTACCTGGATACACTAACTTTCCTACAGTCCTATGATGAAATGCAGCCCTACTCTCAAGTCTCATCAACCCTACTTCTAGTCCAGCTCCCATATTCCTTATCATGGGAAGCAAGAGCCATGGAGACATGACCTGGCAACTGAATGACAGACCCTCCCTCCTCAGCAGCCACAACTGCCGAACACAAAGAAAAGAAAGTTTTTACCACCAAGGTCCTTGGCACTGTCAAAAAGGTTCAACATCAAAAGTGATGGTTTTATCGGTGGAAATGACAGTAAGGAAGATGCCTTAACATCTTGCTGCACCATGCATAAATCTTTTTCTGACTTCTAGTTGAAACTTCCTCTGTGTGTTCTTTTCTTCTTCCCTCCCTCCCTTCCTTCCTCTCTTCCTTCTTCCTTCCCTTCCTTCTTTGCTCCTTCCCTTCCTTCCTTTCTTCCTCTACTCCTTCCTTTCTTCCTCTACTCCTTCCTTCCTTTCTTCCTCTACTTCCTTCCTTTCTTCCTCTACTCCTCCCTCCCTTCCTTCCTTCCTTCCTTCCTTCCTTCCTTCCTTCCTTCCTTCCTTCCTTCCTTCCTTCCTTCCTTCCTTCCTTCCTTCCTTCCTTCCTTCCTTCGTTCTTTCCTTCCTTCCTGGGTTAGCAGCAGAACAACAAATACTCTTTCAGATAAATGACATGCAAGATCCCTGCATTAACAGTTGGATCCTTCATTGTATTTTGTCTGTTACTGAGAAGATGATACTTTTTACTACGGGTGACAGCTTAAGGTAATTCATGGAATGATACATCTTGTAGAGAAAGAAGTCCCTTCCTCAAACTGAAGTTCTCTTGAATTTACCATAGAGAGAATTAAGCAATTGTTAACATGTTTAAAGTAAATGATGACTTCATTCCTGTAATACCTCAAGATCCTACGTATCAGTCAACATTAGTCAGTTATAACACAAAGGTATCCGCCATCTTGGCCTTCCCTTTCCTTCCCTTCCCTCCTCACCACCCCTTGGCACATTTTGCATATTCAAGCATCTTCTTCTATTTCTAGCTGTCAGAGATAGTGACAGTTCTAGGGTTTTTCTTGCATTATCAAGAGAGATTATTTTTAACCCAAATTATTTTGCATTGTAAATGTTTAAATCCACATTAAGACCAGATTAATGCAGGAAGCTGCCCAAAGGATATTTGCTGGGAGAAAATAATAAAAAATGACATTTTGGCCACTTCCCATCTCAAAGTATATATTTTTTTAAAATGGAAAGTGTAGGGTTAAGTGACTCTTGAAGAATGGCTACTCCCCAGGTAAATTCCCTCTCCCAAATGCAACATTTTCGGACAGACTAGACTCTAGTGCTCTCCTCACCCCCACCCCACCCCCACCTACTGGAATTAATAATGCAGATAAGTCTGAAATAAATCAGGATTAGTGTTAACTGAATCTTGGGGTTTAGTATGCTATAGGAAAATGAAAAGAGAAAAAAAATCTGTTGCTTTAACAGCCTGGGCTAATGGGTGAGGGGAGATGCAGGGGTGGGGGAGAGGGGGTGCAGTATTGTAAAGAACTGAGGGCCAGCTGAGCTGGGTAATCAAAGAGCTTCTAATCACCGCAGCTCTGGGGCTGTGTTCAAAGGATCTTGCCTGACCACAGGCTGTGCAAGGTCACAAGTGAAATGCAGATGCAGAGGAGGGGGAGGGGTGTCAGAGATTTTTGGACAGCTTGGCTCTCAGGCTTTGTTAGGAGGAGGCTGATCCGAGCACAAGGTTTTTGCATCTAATCAAGGGTTAGAGTCAGAGGGATTTAGGGTTAGGGTTAGAGGCAGAGGCCAGCTCTTATGGTGCCCACTCAGCTCCCATGACACCTACTGATGTCAGCCACCCAACTCTGCCAATGCTCTCTGTACATGGGCATCCTAAACTTACAACCAAATCTGAATTATTTGACGCTCCTTCTTCAGTGTCACTGAGGGTGGCCAACACCATTCTCACTTGGTTCTCCTAGGTTACAGATAAAGACAGCAAATGGTAGAAAGAATTAAAAAAAAACCTATTAAATAGTTTTCGTTTTTAGAGTGACCTCGATTCAATTTCTCTTTATTTCTTTCCTTCTTTCAAGAAAGTATTAATTTTACAAGGGGGAATCAATTAATCAATCAACAAGTATTTATTAAATGCCTACCATGTGCCACGTACTATCTTAGACTCTGGGGATTCAAAGGCAAAGGCAAAACAATCCTGCCCTCGAGGAACTCATGTTTATTTTTTGAATGAATGAAAAAATTAGAGTCTTCCACTCTATGTGTCAGGCACTGTGCTAAGCTCTGAGAATACAAATACAAAAAGCAAGACAGCTCCTACTTTCAAGCTTACATTAGTCTTCCCTCATGTTTTCAATTTTCTTTTTTATTCTGGATTTAACAAACAACAAAAAAGAACATTCACATATATGTATATCTACATACGTATATATAACAGAAAAAGAGCATTATCTGTGAAAATGTGAATTTCTATTGTACATTTAAATAGTCTGCATTTAATTAAAAAATGTTACTTTCAAAGCTGTCCTACTTATAACTGTATTTCCTTTTAAACTTGACTTAGTTCCCTCCAGTGCATCGAAAATATGATTCAATGATTCTCTTTTGTTTTTTTCTTCCTTTTTGGGGGGCAACCTTCCCTCCAACTTTCCCCTCCCACAAATAAAATGATAGCCACAATCCTTGTAACAACAAATCCATATATTTGCCATATCCAAAAATGTATGCCCAATTCTGTAACTTGACTTTATCACTTTTCTGCTAGAAGATGGATGGCATTCTTGCTTATGAATCCTGTGGAATTAGGGTTGGCCATTGTATTGATTAGAGCCCTTGAGTCTCTCCAATATTTTCTTTATATCATCATTGCTGTATAAATTTTTCTCCTGGCCCCTATCACTTCACTCTAAGTCAGTTCATACAAGTCTTCCCATGTTTCTCTGAAGCCATCTCTTTGGTAATTTCTTACAGTGAAATAGAATTTCCTTTACATTCATATATTATAATTTGTGCAGCCATTCCTAATAGACAGGCACCTCTTTTGTTTCTAGTTCTTTATATGATATAACCTTTTACATTCAAGTCATATTTCCATTTGGAGCTATGAATATTTTTGTACAGGTAAATCTCTCTCTCCTTCCCCACCTTTCTTTGATTTGGGGGGATATAGACCTAGGAATGGTATCACTGGTTCTAAGGGTATACACAGTTTAGTAACTGTTCAGGTATAGTTCCAAATTACTTTCCAGAATAACTTTACCAATTAATTCATAGCTCCACTATGGGACACTTTTTCATCTATCTTCCTATAGTCCCCTAACAATTGTCATTTTCCTTAATTATAATATTTGTCAATCTGATGGGTGTGAGATAGAACCTCAGCTTTGCTTTAATGTGCATTTCTCTAATTATTCCTGACTTGAAACGTTTTAAAAAATCTGTTGATTGCTTGGATTTCTTCCTTTGAAAACTATCTCTTCATGCCCTTTAACCTTTTGTCTATTGGGACATAGCTTTCATTCTTACATATTTGAATTGGTTTCATATAGCTTGGATTTTAGACCTTTATCAGAGAAGTTTGCTGCAAAGTTTTATCTTTTATTGTTATCTTTATAATTTTAACTCTGTTGATTTTGTTTGTAAAAAAAACTTAAATTATGTAGAATCAAAATTTCCACTTATCTTCTAAGATTTTTCATATCTCTTGTCTGTTCATGAACTCTTATCCTATACATAGTTTTGAAAAGTATTTTCATCTTTGCTACTCGAATTTGTTGATAATATGATTTTTTATTTTTAGGTTGCATACCTATTTGGTGCTGCTTTGGACATATGCTGTGAGATTTTGGTCCAATCCTTAAATTTTGCTAGATTGTTTTCTAGTTTTCCAGCAGTTTTTGTTGACTAGTGAGTATTTACTTCTATATTTGGGATTATTTGATTTATCATTATGTAACAATGTTCATTTTGCTTCTCTTGTATACTTAATCTGTTCCAGTGATTGACTTTTCTATTTTTTTAACGAGTACCAAATAATTTTGATGATGAATGCTCTTTAGTATAATTTGAGATCTGGTACCACTGGGACCATTTTCTTTCCCCTTTTTTCATTATTTCCCTTGAGAATCTCTTTTTCTCTAGATGAATTTTATTATTATTTTTCCTAGTTTTACAAAGAAATCCTATAGTAGTTTTCTTGGGATGGCACTGAGTCAATAAATTCACTTAAGTGGTATTTTAATTTTTGTTTTATTGGTATAACCCAAACATAAACAATTAATATCTTTTCATTTAATCATGCCTGGCTTCATTTCTGTGCAGTATTTTAAACCTTTTTATTCAGGTAGTTTTTTTTAAAATATGCATTGGTAGGTGAACCTCTAAATATTTCATACATTCTATATTTTTAATGAAAATTTTCTTTATCTTACTGCTGAATTTTGTTGGCAATATATTAAAAGTATAACAATTTAGATGGATTTTAATTTAATATCCTGCTACTTTGCTGAGGTTATTTGTTTTTAAAAATATTTATTTATTTGTTTTTAACATTAAAAAAAATTTTTTTTGAGTTTCAAATTCTCTCTCCCACTGCTTCTTTATCCACTGAGAAGGCAAAGAATATATCAGTTACTTATGTGAAAACACGCCAAATTTCTCCATATTAGCCATGTCACCAAAAATAAAAGCAAGAAAAATAAAGTGAGAAAATTATATTTCAATTTGCACTCAGAGTTCATCAGTTCTCTTTGTGGTGGTGGATAGAATTTTTCATCATGAATATTTTGGAATTGTCCTAGATCATTGCATTGAACAGAGTAGCTAAGCCTTTCACAATTGATTATCACTACAATATTACTGTTACTGTGTACAATGATCTTCTGGCTCTTTTTACTTCATTTTGCATACAGGTCTTCTCATTTTTTTTCTGAAATCACTCTCCCCCTCCCTCCCCCCATCATTTCTTATAGAACAATAGTACTCCATCACAATCATATGCCACAACTTGTTCAGTTGTTTTCCAGTTGATTGGCATCCCCTCTATTTCCGATTCTTTGCTACCACAAAAAGAGCTGCTATACATATTTTTGTACACCTTAGTATTTTTTGGTGTCTCTTTTACTAAGTTCTTAATTTTTTTGATAATTCTCTTGCAGCACTCATTTCTTTACCCAATCTTTCCTTTACCACTTAGCTCTTTTTTTTAACCTCTTACAGCAATTATTGTTGGGCTTATGTCCAATTAGAAATTTTCTTTGAGACTTTGTTTATATCTGTTTTCACATCATTGTCTTCTTCTGGGTTTGTGTTTTGGTCTTCTCTGCCACCATAGTATCTTTTTTATGGTCAAGTTCTTTTTTCTTCTGTTTGCTCATTTTCCCCCCAGCTATTTCTTGACTTTGAACTTTATGTTAAATTTGGGTTCTGCTCACCTGGGTTTGGAAGAGTGTCCCAAACTTCAGGCTTTTTTATACTGCTATTTTCTGAATTAGTTCTGGGGGTTTGCATGTTTTTGATGCTTGCAAGATGGTGTGATCTGGGGAGAGGTATGGTCAGTGCTCTGCTGGTCTGAACTCTGGTGTTTACCCAGGAAGGGCCCCTGCTCTTCTAGGCCCTGGAACTGTCACCAGGACCTCTGTTCTCCTACAGTCACAAGTGCTAGTGCTCCTCTTTGCCTCAAAACTGTGACCAGATCCCCTGCTCCTTTGTGACTGATTGCAAGCACTCCTCTTTACATCGGAACTGCTACCTAGAGCTGTGCATGGGCAGTAGAGGTGCCAATTGATGCCAGCTGTTCCTTATGCCAGAAAAAAGTTTTTAATAATGTACTATATCATAGAAGGAATTTGATAGGATTACTTTTTCCTGTTTTTGCAAAGTTGTGTGTATCTCATTTTTCAAGTCATCCACATTTGAAAGGGGTACACTTAGTTTCTCTATAACCAGATTTTTACTTTATTTTTGTCTGTAATATGACAAATGTTTAAGTATTTATATATCATGCAGTTCAGTGCATAGATATTAACTATCAAGATTGTCTATACTGTCCTTAAACATAATATGATTTCCATGTTTATCTCTTTTAATTCAACCTATTTTTATTCTTGACTTATTTGGACTCCATATTGGTTCCACAACTTTTTTGAGTTCACTTGATGCATAATAGATTTTGCTCCAACCTTTGATTTTAACTCTGTGAGAGGCTTTGTGTTTCAAGTATGTTCCTTGTCAATAACATATTACTGGATTCTTCTATCTAATCCATTATATGCTCCTTCTCCATTTTCCAGTTGTTTGTCTCATTTACATTTTCAGTCATGAATATTAATTTTGTATCTTCATCTGACTCTATCATTTTCCTTCCCTTATGATTCCTGTCTCTCTTTAGGAAGAAGAAGGTTTTGAAAGAAAAGCAGGGTGCTCAACATTAGTTGTCCAACTTTTTTTTGGAGGGGGGAAGGTAGGGCAATTGGGATTAAGTGACTTGCCCAAGGTCACACAGCTAGTTTTGTGTTAAGTGTCTGAGGCCAGATTTAAACTCAGGTCCTCCTGACTCCAGGACTGGTGTTCTATTCACTGCACCACCTAGCCACCCCTAGTTATCCATTTTTGATACAATCTGCTATCATACACTACTCATCTCTTCTTTTTTTTCCAGTCTTTAGTAATAGGTTCTTACTCTTTTAAAATTTCCTTTTCTTCCCTTTCACACTTTATTCTCTGAGCATAGAATTTGCTTTGCTTAAAGCCCAATCCTTCCCTCTCTTCATTTTCTTCTCCCCTCTCTTCTTTCCTGTCTGATTTTCTATTGAGTTTAATGTATTTCTACCCATAAATGTGTGTGTGGGTATTCAACTCTTTGTTGTCTAATTTAAATGATAATGTGGTTCTTGGGATATCTGCCCCTTACTCTATATTTACATAGTTTTCTTTTCAAAGAGTTTACATTCTAATTGGGGAAACAATACTCACATCTATAGGCATATAATTTTTTTTTTCTTACAAAGCAGATGCAAAGTAGTCTCAGAAGAGCTGGCCCTAGCTTTTTAGAGAGTGATGAAGGAGGTAGGAGGGAAAGATCAGGAAAGGCCTCATGCAGAATGTGGTGCTAGAACTGAGTCTTTGAAGGGAAACAGGAATTAGTAGAGGCAGAGAGGAGGGAGAGGATTATGCCCATACAAAGGTATGGAGACAAGAGCTGGAATCTTGTGCAAGGCATGATAAGAAAGCCTTTGTGGCTAAAGCCAAGTGTGTGGAAGTAACCTCTAATAAGACTAGAAAGGTGGGAAGGGGAAATATTATGAGGGCTTTAAACACTGAACAATGGGTTTCAAATTTCGTCCAGGAGGTAAGAGGGAGCCACTGGAGTTTATGGAATTGGGATAGGAAGGGTTATGTGGTCAGATCTGAATTTTAGGAAAATCACTTTGGTGACTGTGTGGAGGAGAGCTTAGATGGGGGGCAATCTAAATCATGGAGACCAACCAAAAGGAGATTGCAATAGTCCAGGGAAGAGGCGATGAAGGCCTCTTCTGGAGTGCTGGCTACATGACTAGACAGAAGGGTTGTATGTGGGAGATGTTGTATAGATAACACCTACAAGATTGGGCAAATTATTGGATATGTGAAGTGAGATGGAATGAGGATGCCAGGATCATTCAATCAACAAGCAAGTGCCTACTATCTACAACAGTGGGCTAGATGCTGGGGATAGAAATTCTCTCTATTTTCAAGGGGTTTGAGGTTGTGAAGCTGGGTACCTGGAATGACGGGGGTGCCCTCAACAGTGATAGACAAGACCCATTCCAGTTCATAAAGGAATATCAGACAATAACTGAGTTCCTCTTTATGCTAGTCTAAATTACTGTTGCTAATGGAAAGCAGAAGGTTGAAATGATTATTTGGGAAATTTAAGCCTTTTCAGGGGCCTAAATTGTCTGAATAATTGTCTTGTTTTCTAACTTCCCTTCAGGACTTGGTTGGAGTTTTGGTGTTCATCTGGGACAAATGACTCATTTTCTCTTTCTTGGGTCCTTGGGTAAGTGCACAAATCTAGGGGCACTGAGGACAAATGCTAATCTTCAGGCGACCAGGTTCGACTGAGGTTTTTCAGAATTTTTGGAGTTTTAGAAGATCATCTCTCCCATCTGTTTCCTGTTCTGTTTTTCAGCATTTCCTTCTCCTGCTCTTATATTACTAAACTGGGCACACATAAGGCAGGGGCAGTCATTTCAAGGTTGGTAAATACCTAAGAGAATGTATAGTGAAAATGACTATTGTTCTTCCCAGTTTTCCATTTAAAACCAAGTAAGAAACATCAGAATGAAAGAATTGAATGATTGAGGGCCATATGGGTTACTTAGCACTCTTAGATGTACCTATTTCCCTGAAGTAGTCTAGTAGATATTGGGGAGTATACCTTAATATTGGTGGGGCCTCCATGGTTACTAAATATATATAGCAATAACAGCATAAGTCTTTTGGATCCGGGTAGTTACTCTGGAAATTTTAAAATAATAATAATAACATCTAATATTTATATAGTACTTACTATGTTTTAGGCACTATGTTAAGAGCTTTGTAATTATTATTTTATTTGATGTTTACAACAACTCTAGGGGTAGGTGTGATTATCTCCATTTTACAGATGAGAACAGTGAGGCAAACAGAGCTTAAGTGATGTGCCCAGGGGCACAGGGCTAGTAACTCTCGGAGGTCCCATTTGAACTTCGGTCTTTCTGACTCCAGGCACAGTCCTGTGTCCATTGGACCACATAGCTGCCTTGTGAATTTAGTTAACTACGAAAACATTGACGATGGAAGGAGTGAACCTCCATGGAAACCTCCTCCAATATCTGATTGTGATTTGGTGGTGATCCCGGACTCTAGAAGGTGATGTCGTTGAAGACCACAATCCTGACAACAGACTATGTCTGCTTTCTGAAGCCTAGTGTAGGTAAGTGCAGAAAGTTTCAAGACTGGTAATGTGGTGAGCAATTCTTTGGTCATGAAAACCCATGAATCCAAGAAAAACACAAAAGGGCCTTCAATCCTGTGTGGCTTCTTTCCTCTTCTTCAGGGACAATGTCAGTGGTTAAAGTTTATAGAGTCTTAAAACTATCTATCAACATTAACTTAACTGTCTGTTCCCTGAATGTCAGATTCATGTATGATACCATCAAGTTGACATAAAGTATTAAGGAAAGAGCAAAAGTTAGGTATGGTGTCGGCAATCTTCAAATACTTTTATACAGTACACTATATGGGTAAGAGTAGGGAGATATGTTCAAGGAGGGGAACTGATAAATTACTCCAAACTTATGCCCCTCCCCGTAAAAGAAAATGTCAATTCACCAACCCTTGGCAATGGGTCATTATTTCTGACCTTGTGACATTAAAAATAAGCAAACTATACTCAAACTTTAAACAGCAGAAATTATAACTAAGTGCTTTAATAATAATTTCTTAAAAAAGGAAGGAGATTTGATCCTGTTTTTTGGAATGTTTAAATTCTGGAAAAATCCCATGTCACGTTGCTTGGAAAATGAGCCCAGTCATTAGCATTCCTACAGTATTATTTTGTTAGTTGGATTTTTTTTTTTTTAACAGCATGAGGCCTGTTGTGAGACTGAAAGAGATGCCGTCATCGTCATCAAGAGGAAATGGAGCAATGAAGTTTTGGAGCCACTGAGGCAGCCAAATCAATCCCCAGTAACAGGCAGCCTTGTGGAACACTTTGGAGCTGGGCTTGCAGGGCTAGCGGGAACTGAGACAAGTCAAGGAAAATGAGCAGAAATAGCTATTTTTGTAAGACCAATGGAAACCACGTCTAAATCCAGGAAAAGAAAAATGAGACAGGAAAGGGAGGGCCACATTTTTGAAGGAAATCATGTGGTATTTTGGTTACTCTTTGTTGATGCAAAAAAAAAAAATTAACAGTGGCATTAATTATGCCTGAAGAAGAGTGTTGTCAGTCATCCGCTTCTGCACCCTGGTGGAGGCCAGGCAAACAGATAGAACGCTTACCACTTGGATTAATGGAAATTTATGATTCTGTTCTCTGAAACCCCTCAAGGACTCAGACTGCTGAGCAGCTCTGCAATAGCAGAAATCTGATCTGTACAGGTTTCAGGAGATAGGAAGGATATTTTACAAGACAAGTAATGACAACTAAATAGTTTAGGATGTTTATAAGGCTTGTAGGGCTGAGTTCTGCCAATGTAAAGTACAGAAATTGGATATGCCAAGAAGGCATTTTTTACTTTACATCACTTCGATGTATTTACGATCTACCTATTGGGACAAGCCAAATCATCCACATTCCGACACATCCAGCCGAGGCCTAACAGAGACTGATATCCTTACCAGGCTCTCTAAATCCTTACCCAGAATTAGACTGGTAATTGCCATTTCCTTCAACATTCCTGAGAGGGGGATGCTATTTTAGACACATTACCAAGCTTGTTATTTTCCTTCTTTATACTTTACAACTGCTCATGTCTTTTCTTGACTATAATGCATTACCTACTCTGCTGGTTGTGAGTGTACTTGGAATATTAACTGCTAGGCTCCATGTTTCCCTTGCTGATTTTGAGCCTTTTCTTGGGTAGTGTCCCCAAATGTCCTAGATGTTGTCATTTTTAAAGTTGCTCCCTAACGTAGTAGTTCCACTTTTTTTTTTTTTGGTGAAAATAGTGTTTCTTAATTGAAGAGTCATGAGGAACTTCCTGGAGACAAGAACCACAAATTCCTGACATGTGTTTGGTGGCGACAGCAGAGCTCAGTTCCTTGGCACCATCTCTTCCCCATGCCACAAGTCAACTTTTTTTCCTTCCTTTCTTTCTCTTTCCTTCCTTTCTTTCCTCCTTCCTTTTTTCTCTCTTTCCTCCTTCTCTCCCTCTGTCTCTCTGTCTCTGTCTCTCTCTCCTCTTTCTTTCTCTCATTCACCATTTCTGCATCCTGGTCAGAATTCCTCCTTTGTCCCTCTGCCCCTTTTTGGTACCACTGACCCTTTTTCCTTGCCAGCCTCTCACGTCATCTCTTGGTAAAACAAAGGAAAGACATCACTATTATTCTACCTTTTAAAACATCATAGAAATGGAGCCATTTCATGTTTACTACTATTTTCATACTTATAAATATTGTGATATAGCATTATGCAATAAGATAGTATTATAATTGGTATTATTCATAAGTAGGTGTAAGATGGGCATGTGATTCCTAAATGGTTATAGTGGTCTCCTAAGTGGTCTTCTTGCTTCCAGTCCTTTCCCCCTCTAATTCATCTTACACAAGGCTGTCAAATTCCATTTCCTAAAATACTTCTTTCATCATTGGTCAGCATCATGATGGAGTAAAAAGCATGCAGGATTGGGAATCAAGAGAACTTGGTTCTAGTCCCTGCTCTGACATTAATTACCGATGTGACTGTAGATAAGTGATTTCAGCTTCTGAGACTCAGTTTCCTCATCTGTAAAATCTGGATATTGAATAAGAAGATCTCTAAAGGCCCTTTCAACTCTAGCATTTTAAGATTCAGTGATTCTGTGGTAATACCTGTTCAGAAATCAGTATAGTTCCAATGGAAAGAGCATTGTTAAAGTCATGGGACTGGGTTCAAATCCTGCTTCTGATGTTTACTCCTTATGGCCTTAAGTAAACCACTTAACTTCCATGGATCCCAGTTATCTCACCTGCAAAATGAAGAGGCACAGTGAGTAAGAGCACCGGCTCCAGTGTTGAGAAGACCTGGAGATCGAATCCCGGGCTCAGATACTCAGCACCACACCCAGAAATAACTGGCTGTGTAACCTTGAGCAAGTTACTTAACCCCGATTGCTTTAAAAAAAAAAAAAGAAGTGGGTTGGTCTAGATGGCTTTTGATGCTACTTCCAACTCTAGATTTATGATTCTATGACCCACATTGGGAACCAATGAATGCAGGATAAAAGTTAAACTCGTTAACCTGACACTCAAGGCCTACACAACCTTTCTTGAGCTCTTACTGTATACCTTAGCACTGTGTTAGACACAAGAGGTTATGGCAGAGGTGTCCTATGAATATGTCAAAGATCATGCAAGATTCCTCGAAAGAGGCAGCAATGGGGAAAACTTGTAAGAACTATAGATCCAAATACCAATGGATATAGGTGGTGTGTCTTAATCCCCCCCTTTTTTTGTGGAAGGTACAGATTGTTGTCACCTATCTTATCTCTGGAGATGTAATCAGTCACACCTGCTAGATTAATCAGTTTATTTTAAAACCTTAGGGCCATAGAATATCTTCCCAAGTCTATGTGATTTCCCTCCTCTCCTGTTTTAAATGAAAAGATAGTAAAGCTAACACAATCGCTCAGAGCCCCCAGTTTGGAAAATTATGAACATTTCTCCTTAGATTTAGTTCTATACCTTAATTTAAATTTATACTTTTATCTAGGTAACCCTTGGCCTTTTTGTAACCAAAAAATTCAGGTTAGAACCTGAATTTTATTCAGATAAAGAACCAAGCAGAATATGTTACAGCAACTATTAATAAATAGGTAGTGAATGGTGAATTTGAGAAAAGCGAAGACCTTTGCTCAGAACTTTCCTCAGTACTGGAGGATGTAGATATCACTGGTGGCTTCAGCCCTGGTCTTCCACTCTGAGATGCCCATAGGACCAATGGCTTTCCTCAGATTCTACTTTCTCTGCCATGGCTCCGTGCTACTTTTAATTCTTCCTTTCACCTTTTACCCCATATTACTCATTCTTTATGACTCAGCTCTTAAGGTCTGCTCTACTTCCTCTATGTTTTAAGGCCCTTAACGTCTGGGTTCTGAACTGGTTTGCTATTTTATTTAAAGTCCATAGTTTATGGTTGAATCTACCCAGTCGATGTCAATACCTCCTATGTGGCATCCATTTCATTTCATCCAATTGCTTTCAAAGACTTCTAAATTAATCAAGGAGTTTTTTGTACCTAGTGCAAAGGCTATTGATTCAATAGAGGTGTTAAGGCCTTTTTCAAACCACGTTCATACTTTTGGTTGAGTGACTCACTCAGGAAGTCTAGGTTGCCCATAATTATTAAAATAGGTATATGAGACACCTCTCTCACATTAATATCAATGGAGGAATAAAGCAAGGAGATGTATGTTTGCTAGAGGCATTTGCTATTGTTATGGAGGGTGTTCAGTGAAGAGTCCAAATGGAAGCGAGATCTCCCATGGGAGATGATGTCTTCTAGAAGCTTCTGCTTGTGGATGACATTGTTTTGATTGCATCCAGTCCTGAAATTTTAAAGAGTCTCCTAAATGAGATCTGTGATCTGTCAAGGTTTCAGCTTAACTATTCATACAAGAAAAACTAAGTGGATGAAGAACGTCTATTGTCCAAACTATAATGTTCAGTTGGATGGACAGCCCAAGGAGTTGGTCTATCAGTATATTTATCAGACAATAGAAAATAAGCTGGGTCCAGAATTGAAGAGGAGGAAAGAAGACCGGATTGCTTTGGGGAAATTACAAGAGAGGTTTTTTTTTTTTTTCACGATCCCAAGTTTCTTTCTGAAATACATCTATCTTTTTTTTTTTGCTTTTGGGAGGGCAATTGGGGTTAAGTGACTTGCCCAAGGTCACACAACTAGTTTTTGTGTTAAGTGTCTGAGGCCGGATTTGAGCTCAGGTCCTCCTGACTCCAGGGCCGGTGCTCTATTCACTGAGCCACACACAGCCTCTCCAATACATCTATCTTTTAACATCAATTTTCTTGGGGACATCGTATGGTTGAAATTAATAGGCTGTCATAGTCTCTGAGGAATTATGGGTAAGAGCAACCCAAAGGACAATATAGATAATCATAGTAGGTGCAAGCAGGAAGTAGCTTATCACCACCGAAGAATCACATCACAGATGTGACAAATAATGTCACCAGAGAAATGGAACGCTGCAAACAGTGGGCCAGTGAAATGGCCTGAGTGAGCAGTAGCTGATGGACAGCCCGTGTGTTCTACTGAAATCCAAACAATGTTAAGAGTTTTAGAGGCATCACCCTGCCATATTGGAAGGACAACATTTAGAGGACTGAGGGGAGAACATGGACAAGTCACTCAGAATTAAAGGGTGTAATGAATGATAATCTATATTACTGAAGGGTATATGCACATAAAGGAGAGCCTAGAAGCCTTGAAGTGTCTGTTCTCGCCTGCGTCTTATGTTCAGTATACATCTGGTATGTTTCTTCGTAGTCTTTCCTGTGTTCCTGATAGTCTATTTTTCTGCCTTTTCTTACATATGTCACCACTATGTCAGTCCACCTATAGATTTTCTGCTTTTTTTCATTGTGTTTCAAGTTATTTGTAATTTTTATTCTTCTAATATCAGAGCATTACAATATCACTGGGAGAATATTCTTATTAAAGTCCAGCAGCAAGTAATTTGGGATCAATGAAGGCACTGATGGGATGCTCAAATGAAATTCAGCCCAGCATTCTCCCCCTACTCACTTCCCTGTGACTTTATATAATTTCATCACACCTCTCCCTAACTGTGGTCTTTCCAGCCTGAAGACAGAGGTCTGATGTATTGCTGAGTCCCTGGACACTGAGCTAAGGTCAGAATTCTGTGCTCCTGATCCCAATATATTATGTAAAGATAGACTGTATAGGATAATGTATATAAAGAAGGAAGAGTCCTACAATGCCAAGGTGTCAAAGAGTTTTTAGGGATGGCAAGTCGCTACTCCAATCTTACATCTCTGAAAGTGAAATGAGCCTGCAGGTCACCTCAAAGGCATTTGCCAGGTTGTTCTCTGGGGCAATTCCACTGTGCAAATGGACCTCAAGAGTGGCCTTAATTAAGAGTCTACATGTATATATGACAGCTACAAACTTAAAAAAAAAATTTTTTTTTAATTTTTGCTTTTTGGAGGGCAATTGGAGTTAAGTGACTTGCCCAAGGTCACACAGCTAGTTTTTGTGTTATGTGTCTGAGATCGGATTTGAACTCAGATCCTCCTGACTCCAGAGCCGGTGCTCCATTCACTGTGCCATGTAGCTGTCCCACACAGCTACAAACTTTAAAAGCAATACTTGTGACACATTCTTCTCCCTTTGAAATCAACATAATTCACTCATTGTATATTGTCTCTGCAACCGACTGTAATCTCACTATTCATTGCATCTCCTGTATATTCAATTCATTAAACACCTACTACGTGTTAGTTGAAGCAACATGGGTTACTGGATAGAAATATGGCCTTACATCCAGGAAGATGTGGGTTTGAGTGCAGTCTCTGGCACATATTAGCTATGTGACCCTGGGTAAGTCACTCATATCTGAGTATTCTAGGCTACTCTCTTAAGACCATAAATTTCAGAAAGTTCCTAATCACAAGTACAGCTCCTACTCTCTTTGTGTCAGGCACTGAGCTAGGTGCCAGGAATTCAAAGACAAAAAACCAAACACCTAAGATTGCCCTTGATTTTATAGTTCCAACCCTGTATGTCTAATCAAAGCAAGTTTGTATATGACAAATAGTGGATTCTCCCCTGGGGTTATTCTTAAACTAGAAAAACTCCTGCTTGATTTTCTAGGAATTTAGATAATACTGAAGACAGCTAATGAAGTGCCAAGATTTGTATCATCATTATCTAAAGGAAATACCTGTTTTCTCCTAATCTATCGATAATGTTTCCAGCAGCTAGTTGGTGCTGGGGCTAGAATGTAGGATTTGGAATTAGGAAGAAATGAATTCAAATCCAGCCTCAGACACTTGATAGCCATGTGACCTGGTCAAGTCACTTAACTTTTGTCTCCTTCAGTTTTCCTTATCTTTAAATGGGGTTAATAACAGCACCTAGCTCCTTAGGGTAGATAAAATGAGATAATATTTGCAAAACCCTTTGAAAACCACAGAGTGGTATATAAATGCTAGCTATTATTATTGTTAGGGGTAATGAGATTGCACTCTAATTCTGAGGGACGCCTAACTTTACAGCTATGGAGAATTTCTTTTAATTTCAATAACATTGTAGTGTTACTTGTATAGACCATTGAAGACATCCTGATGCTTTTGAATGCAGGAACCCCATTTTTAGGAAAGAGACAATAGGATCATGCTCTTGGCATGTCATGACATTGTTTCTGCACAGAACTACATGCCTTCTTCAGGTGTTTTCCCTAGGTCTCCCCACAGTTTTGTGTATTGGATTTATAAACATATTTCCCAAACGGTTACAACTTTTCCTTTTTTGATAGAGAATATACCTGTCCATCTCTCATTCAGAGGTGACAGTAGATTCTTTATCATTTCACTATGTTTGAATTCTTTATGGATTTAATGAAACTGTCTCTCTTTTTTTTCTTTTTACTAGAGTTGCCTATATGCAACTATCTCTTACCAATGATGATTCTGCTTTTTCATGAGACAATTAAATTCAATGAGCAGGTAAGAAAATGACTTTTTTGGGGGGACAGCTAGGTGGTGCAGTGAATAGAGCACCAGCCCTGGAGTCAGGAGGACCTGAGTTCAAATCCAGCCTCAGATCCTTAGCTGTCCCACCCTGGGCAAGTCCTTTCATCTTTGTCTGCTTCAGTTTCCTCATCTGTAAAATGAGGATAATGATAGCACCTGCTTTGCAGTTCTCCAGTGAGATCAGATGTATATATATGTATATATAGCATTTCGTAAACCTTTAAGTGTTGTATAAATACGATTACTATTATTGTTAGCTAATCTGCATCTGCATTAGGAATTTCCTTTACCCGTGAATCATAAACATAGATTTAAAAACATTTATTGTTAATGATGCCCTCTGTCTATTCCTTTACAATTAAAAAAAAAGTTGTTTCACATGTTATTTTATTTATTATAATTTGACCAGAGCAGGTATTACTATACCCATATTACAGATGAGGAAATTGAGGCTTAAAGAAGTTAGGTGACTTGTGCAGGGGTACAAATCTGGTATGTGGTAGAACTGGAGAAAAGAGTTTCTGTCCATGCTGTACCATTGTTGGATTCTGGCAAGCTTCTGGAGCTCCTTGCTTATCTTTCCCCATCCTCCTTGTCCATCCAAATCTGACTTGCCCTCAGGATTTGCCTCCTCTTTGAAATCAATCTAAGCCCCTTTAGTCCATGTACTTTCTTTGTCCTCCGAACTCTTGCATCATTTACTGCCCACATCCTCCATTTTGGTTCAGGGTATTGACTTGGAGTCAGGAAAACCTGAGTTTGAATCTAGCCTCAGAGACATATTGACTGTGTGACAACGGACAAGAGTCTCTTCATCTCTCTCAGTTCCCCACTTTCCCATCTGTAAAATGGGAGGGGAAAACAAAATAGTGCCTACCTCTCAGGGTTGTTATGAGGATCAAATAAAATAAAAATTGTAAAATGCTTAGCCAGTGCCCGGCACATAGTAAGAGTCAGGTAAATGTTAATTTTTGTTTTGTCAACATATGTAAAGTGCTTTGCAAATCTTAAAGTGCTACATATATTTTATTATTATTATGTACATGGAAATGCTTAAATGAAATAATTGCGTTGACTGTGCATGCCACTTTTTCTCTTCCCAGAATTGAGATATTCATTATAAGAGTAGATGTGGGACTGGTGTGCCACTATGTGATGGCCATTTTCCTTTGATATTGTGACCCTATCTTGGTAAATAAAGAGAACTGCAGTTTTGCTCAGTTTTGCTCACCACTCACAGCATTAAGAGTCCTAAGCACTGAGAGGCTGGTTCTAGTAAAAATGTCAAAGATGCCCTTTCCAATACTTTGTGGAAAAGTTCAAATTGAAGACAGGCCTTAAAAAGAGCAGGGTCCCCTGTGAATCTGTGCTCCACTTTATGCAGGTCTGGCCTGAAGGGCACTTTGTGTAAAATGCAGCAGTGATTGCTACCAGCTTCCTTGCTGGTAGTGTTGGATTTCAAAAAGTGAAGCCCGTATAATAAAATGGCCCAACAGGTTCTCAGGTCTGTTAGCCCTTCAGAAAGACAAAGACTAGTCTTAGTGAGAAGATGGCAAGGGTACCCTGAAATCTCAGGCCAGTCTGTGAGCAAACATTTGTTACACCACAATCAGAGAAGAAAGATGGGAAGAAGTTGCTAAAAGAATCTCAGCTTACATTTCTGTGTGTTTGATCAGCTCTCCAATAGTGAAAGGCCAACTAAAAAGTCACCCATGATAATGTTTCAATGACTTGCTGTAGAACCTCTTTGATCTGTAGGATTCTGTGTTTAGTTGTGTATAATCATTATGGGCATGTACTTTCAGGTTCCCTTTTTATTGATAAAACTCTATCTTTTCAACACTAATATTCCTCTGATGATTCTAGATGGCTGAGAATTATGGGGCATCACCATCTCTGAAAGACTGAAATGGCAAGAAGGGAAATGGAGAGATGTGTGGTGAGCACAAATAAGCAATGATCTGTTATCTGTGATGGTTTTCATGCAAAAAGTGATGCAATGGTTAGAAAAGGAGGTGGGTCAGTTATTTATCAAACAGGAAGGATGAGAGGTGGACAATCCAAGTTCTGCATGAATACCAGATAATTTTAAATGACTTTAGAAGAAGGCTTCCCACCTTTTGAGTGAAGCACCATGGAGGATTTCTAGGAACACACAGAGTCACAATAATAAGAGAAAATATTAGATGGATGTTGGATGGAAGTTCCATTCAATCTTGGCTAGAACGTTGGACTTGGCACCAAGAAGACCTGGGTCCAAACTCTTCTTTAGACACTTACTAATTGTATGATCTTGGGCAAGTTAATCAACCTCTCTCCATCTCAATTTCCTCATCTATAAAATGGGGATGAGTACCTGGTTACAAAGCTCTGTGTCCAGGGGCAACAAGAGAAGAGCGCTTCTCTGAGAGAGCCTCAGGGTAGTCCCAGGATGGGGGAAGAAAGCAGGTGCAGTAGGCAGTAACCAGTACAGAGTTGGAGTGCTCAGACTTGGGACAATCCAAGTCCAGAGGTTATGAGATCCCTCACTCTCTATCTTGAGAACCCAGAGAGGTCCTTGAAGATCCAGAACTCTGCACATCAAAGATTGGAGGGAGGGAGGGGTTAACCCTTTGAGGTAGAGGTCAGTGCAAGAACCCTGGGGAATGTGAGGTGAAGCCAAGAATGGCTCTCCAGCTGACACAAAAGCATAGCAAAGGGGGAAGAGTCTGGTCCTGGAGAAAAGCATTGACTAAAGGACTGTAGAGATGAATAAATCAAAGAAACCACCAATCAGTATCAAACATTATTGCAAATCTCCAAAGGAATGAATAATTCTGTAAAAGCTGTAAGCCAAGACTCAATGGGAAAAATGGATTTTCCATAAGGACTACATGAATATGTGGATGAAATGAAGCAGGAGATAAAATGAAATAAAACCTTTGGAAAAAAGAATTTGAAGGAGAACAAATAGCTTATAACAGAAAATAGTGAACCTTATCTAAAAAATTGAATGCCTGAAATCTAAAGTAAACAGAAATCTATGAAACAGCAAGAAATATTTGAACAAAATCAAAAGACTGAAAAAATAGAAGAAAATGTGAAACATCTGCTCTAAGCACAACTTGAATACAATATTTTAAAAGTTGAAATATAAAGGCTTACATCCAAGAATAACTTGCTCTGCAAAACTTGAGTATAATCGTGCAAGGGGCCGGGGGCGGGTGGTGTGTGGGGGGGAACGCGGTAAAAATGAACTTTTCTAACGGAATAGAGAATTTTCAAGTTTTTTTTTTCTGATGAAAGACCAGAACTGAGTAGGAACTTTGAAACAGAAACATGGGAATGCAGAGAAATATAGAAAGATAACATTTATTAGCCAGTCAAAAGGAGCTAAATGATGATATGGTGCCAATGTTCTAATAGGAAGAGAAAAAAGAAATGTCCCTTTAAAATTTCAAAGTTTGTTAAGGGAATTAAATTTAAAATGAAAACAGAAGACTTGAGGTTTAGATTCTATTCTGATGGATTGAAGAGAGAAAAGTGAAAGGAGGGTAAAAGGAATACACCAGAATAGAAAAAAGAAAGAAGGGGGTGGAACTTGCTATTTCTCATGTTTGGGGCATGTATGAAGAAGAGTATAAAAATACGAAGGGGTATGGGTGTGGTCATCTAATGAACCTCTTTCTTACTTGAAATGTACAGAGGATATTTGACCACATACACACACACACACACACACACACACACACAAATGGTTTGATGTATAAATACATCAAAGTCAACGAGGAAGCAAAAAATGGTGGAAAGAGGAAAATACTAGAGAGGAAATAATCACCAGCAAAACAAATAATCCAAATGACCAGATCCTGAAGGGTGGGGGTAGGTAGGGGTGGGGTTGAAAGGTTTAAAAAAGAAAATAAAAGAAAGAACTATAATCTAAGGGGGTGCCTTATGTTGTCTTTAGAAAATTGGGAAATGGGTAAACACATTGAAGTGTATGAATTTAATAGAATATTATTGTGTGTCAGAAATGATGAATTATGTTTGTGCATTCATACAAATCATTTGCAGCTTCCATCATTCAAACATCTATGAATACTTATAAGAAAACAATATATTGATTTAGGAGTGAAAAAAATGTGTTTAAAAGTCCCAGTAGTATAAGGAATAATGTTATCAATTCATTAATTAGCTGATTTTAAAAAAAAAGAAAATATAATTTTAAAAAAGAGAGAATGGTACTAGGTTTGGAGAATGGACCTATAAACTTGGGTCAGAGAGCCCAGTTTGGAAAAGGCTCAATATCAGCCCAGGAATTTGGGGGAGGGGAAAATGAAGACATCATTCTTATCTAGGGGGCCACAAGGAGACTAGAGGTAATCAGGATGTGTCAGGACAGGTCTAGAAAACTATAGTAAGATAGAAAATCTTTAACTTAGAGCCACCTTGTTAAAGGCTAGGGAGTTTCTTTTCATTCATACTATCAGTTAATAAATTGTCAAGCATTTAACCTACTATGTGCACTGTGTTAGGAGCTAGTAATAGAAGAAAAAAAATGAAATAGTCCCTGCCATCAGAGATTTTATGTCCTATTAGGGGAGACAGCATGTGTATATACACACACATATGTATGTATATGGTAATACATTTTTGAACTTGAGAATACCAACTCAATAATTACTAAATAAGCTGCCTGAAAGACCATACAATAACTTGTATGTGTATTTGTTGATGATCACAAAGCCTTTGACTCAATTCTGAATTCATGGCTCATTCATGTACTTCAAAAATGCAAAATAGACCCAAATATAATAAAAATGGTAGAATATTTGATATTCACCAGAAAATATGTTCTCTAATTAATACATGCCACCAACACAATAATGTCAAGAACAATGAATATAAATTGTGGACTATTTTAAGGAGACAGTTTAAGTTCATTTTGATTTTTCCTAGTACTAAACCCATTAGCAAAAAGTATGACTTTCAAACTAAAACGAGAGTAGAATAAAAATCTCTTATCAGTATATGGACAACATGAAACCACATGGTGCCACTGGAAAAAAAACACATTAAACAGTTCCTTTTTTCGTGAAATCTTTCTTCAGTGATTAAAAGGAACAAAATTTGTGCTTGATGAATGCAAAATTCTTAATGTACACCGAGGAAAGATAGAGATTGAAGGCTTTGATCTTGAATCCAGAAAATACTCGGAACTATTTGCTAAAGGAAGTACCTTGGTCTCATTTAGGCAAGACATGTTAAACATAAAGATATCAGAGATAGGCTGTGGTTAAGCAGGTTAAAAGACTTACCGATATCCTAAAATAATTGCTGATTGAGAAATATATGTTAAATACAACCAGCAACTCCATAATACAAGTCTTAACCTAGACTTTTGGAGCTATCAAATGGCTGATACATATTTGGAAAATATCATCTCAAAAACCTGTATAATATTAACAAAATTATCCTAGGGAAATCATAGAAAAACAAACACCTTCTTGATACAACATAGGAAGAAGATTCATAGTAATTTTTAAAGCAAATGATAAGAGGATGAAAAATCAACAGATGTACTTTTGTATATCACTAAAATGAGTAATAAGTAGAAAAGGCCATTAAGAGATACACAGTAGGGGCAACTAGGTGGCACAGTGAATAGAACACTGGTCCTGGAGTCAGGAGGATCTGAGTTCAAATCCAACCTCAGACACTTAACACTTACTAGCCATGTGACCTTGGGCAAGTCACTTAACGCCAGTTGCCCACCCCTACTCCTCCAAAAAGAAAAAAAAAGAGATACACAATGGATTTGTTGAGTGTAACCAGAAAGATTTTTTTATTTTATTTTATTTTATTTTATTGCTGCATAGAACCAATGAAATGGTTAAGATTCAAAACGGGAACGAAAAGGCCCTCTGTGGGTAACATCTCCATGACATCAACCAGCAACATGTCAACAAGAAACATCAAGCAAATGGCCAATTCATGCAGGTTTGATTTTGGAAATAGAGGTTTAAAAAGGAAAGTACTACATCTTCCCCACTGGAAATTGCAACAGGGTTATCCTTAAGGAACCTGGATTTAGAATATGCAAGGAAGTGTTAGAAACCATGGAACTTATCTCTTGAGGGTTAGAGAACTGGCACCCACTGAATGTCTAGTAAGATATCATCTGGTGGCTAGAATTTATTTATCAGAAGCTGATTATCGTTATTGGATTGAAAAATGACAAATCCTCACAATAGACCAGATAATTCAACTAATAAACTGTAATGGAATTGGACTATAATCACAGACTGAGATGTCACCCTGTATAGCTTGGATATAACATTAATATATAAAAACTTCAAGACAACATTTTATCAAAATACATTTTATTGATATCTTTTGTATTTTATATGATCAGAATTTTCTCTAGTACCTTTCCATCTTCCCGGAGCACCATCTGTAATGCCAAGCACAAGCAGCTTTCCAGAGCACTACTGCTGTGAACAGCTTTCAAGGTTCTGATTTACATAGTATAGTGAACACTCTATTTATTTAATGAAAAATCAGAGCAAAACATTAACAGAGAATCACAATATAGTATTCACAACAATTTATCATTAAAATGGCCACATAGTTTTCACCAAAGTGGTCACAATATTTAGAAAAAAGAACAATCATCTCAAAGTACAATAGTCAAACTCTTCCACTCAAGGGGCATACTAAATTAACTCAATCAGTCACTTATCAATCAATTACTAAGTATCATTAATCACTAAGGACAATCATTAGAGAATACACAAACCCTCCACCCCTAGGTCACTAGTAAACTCCAATTTCATCATTACTCAGTAACCACGGAGAGGTCTTTTCATCTTGACTTGGGGCCGGTTCTCAGATTCCATGGATCCCCTTCCATGGTCCCAGATTCTACCTGGATTCACCAGACTGTCACCTGGATCCAATGGCAGACAGCTCCTAGTTCCTTGTCCAGCTCTTGGGGTAGGTCCTGCTCCACAATGAAGTTCACAGGGTCCAGTCCATTTCAAATCCTTCACAATTTCTGCTCCCAAAAATTCAAGGCTCAACCAAGCCACAAACAGACAAAGTCCCTGCATCCTGGTCATGCTTCCTCAGCTTTCTGCAGCTCGTTCAAAAAATCAGAATCACCTTATCCAGAATCACCAGGGGGCTCCTGGGCTCCTGTTCAGAAGAAGCTCCACCACCACCAGTTCTCAGGATATTCTGGCTCATTTCTCGATTCTCTCTTCTGTAGCTGCACTGCCACCAGATTCTTGTCTGAAGAAATTCTGACCGAGCCTCTCTGGGGCTTTTCTTATATACACACAGCATTAGCTACTTCCGGTTTCAGCCAACCCCTTCCTGTTAACGTCATGAACAGGGGTTCATACCTTCTGTTTCTTTTACAGAGGTTTGATTAATTACTAAGTGCTAAGTACCTGCTTACTTGCCAATACAAAAAAGGGGTCTTCAAATTACCATTATACCATCATATATAGCAAACAGCATATTTTTTAAAAGAGGAAGAAGAGAAATATTAGCAAAATGGATCCATATATAGAAAAAGTGAAAATATATGTAATGTGTCACATCTGTCGATCTCTCACTCTGCAAAGGAGTGTGGTGGGGAAGTCTTCCCATCTCTTTTCTCTGGAGTCATGCTTGTTATTTATAATTTTGTAACATCAATTTTTTATTGCTTTGTGATTATTCTTTATATTTACATTGTTGTAGCCATTGTGGATATTGTTTTATCACTTTTATTTTACTCTGTATCAGACTTTTCTTTCCATTCTTCTCTCTATTCATCATATTGTCATTTCTAGTATAGCAACATTTCATTAGATTCCTATGACATAAATTATTAACCCATTTCCTAATCTATGGGAAATCACTTGTTTCTAATTTTCTTTCTTTCTTTTTGCTTTTTTGGAGGGGGGAAGGCAGGGCAATGGGAGTTAAGTGACTTGCCCAAGGTCACATGGCTAGTAAATGTTAAGTGTCTGAGGTTGGATTTGAACTCAGGTCCTCCTGACTCCAGTGCCAGTGCTCTATTCACTGTGCCATCTAGCTGCCCCTTTAATTTTCTATTATCAGAAAAAGTATTGCTAAAAATATTTTGGTGTATATATGGGCTTCCTTCTTATCAATGACCTCCTTGGGCTATAAACCTAGTAGCTGTATCTCTGGGTCAAAGGATATGGACATTTTAGTCACTTAACTTGTATAAATCCAAATGGATCATTTCCAAGATTGTTGTACTGACTCATAGCTCCACCAACAATGCACTAGTGTACCTATGTTCCCATTATTCCTTCAACACTGATTATTCTCATCTTTTATTATCTTTACCAACTTGCTGTGTATGAGGTATAAAAAAGAACATTCTAAATAGATACCATCATATTAAATAAATAATCACAATCTCCCGGGTACATGGAAGGAAAAGCTTAAAAATATAAAATAAAAAATAAGGAACCCAGCAGGGGAGATAAAAATCATGTGGGGACAAAGATGAGGTACCGATCATCCTCACCATCTTATCTTGTCTGCTACCGTGGCTGCCCCAAAGATGCTTTCGTGGGGACTTCAAGGATGAATTTACATCCTAATACTTTTTATTCACCCACAAAAAGAGTCATCGTATCTATCTGAGAATAGACTGTACAACATTAGATATAAAAGAATAAGAGAATGGCTACTTCTCCCAGGACAATTTCAATTTGAAACTCATCCAAAAGAGACAAGAATGAGATCATGAAATAATAGTTAACACTTCTATTGCACTTTAAAGATTGTAAAATGTCTCACATATATTATTTCATTTGATCCTCACAACAATTCTATGAGTAGATGTTATTATTGTTCCCATTTTTAGAGATAAGGTAACAGAGGTTTCAGAGGTTCTCTCTTCATCACATAACTAGAAAGTGTCCACAGTAGGACTTAAACCCAAATTCAGTGTTCTTTTCACTATGCCAAGCTCTTAGAATGATATAGCTAGACAAATAAAAGCATGCATTAAGTGCTTACTATATCTAGGCACTAATGAGTGATAATGTAAGTTAGCTATATAGCACAGAGGAGGATTGTTAGAGTGCTTTACTGGTATGCCCCCAAATTAAAAGAACCCAAAGGACAGTGTCAAGCATACTAGGGGAATCCTTAGTGGAAGATCACTAGAAAGGCATGGGCAAAAGTGACCCAGGTTTCAGTCTATGCTGAGAGGAAAGAGAACCTATACTAAGGAGTGCATGCATTCATTGAAGTATATTACTGTATGTAAGAGCATTGTATCAGAATTAGTGCCAAGTGGGCAAATTGGTAAGTTTTTACCTTCATTAGATTGTGAACATAGAAATGCTTAAATGGACCTGGGAGAAGGGGATGGATTAAGAAAGACTGCTTAGGTATTGCTAAGCCTGAAGCTAGACTGCATTCTGTAGTTTCTCCCATTTAACACCACCTAAGCAAGCAATACCCAGGCTTCCCCCTTCATTCCCCCACCCCAGTCACAAGAGACCTTAGCCATGGCAAAGTCCACAGTCATCAAACCCTCAGTACGACACTGAACAGAATCAGCAAAGAGGAATATACTATTGATTTGACTAAAATGGCTGACTTCAGGGCCTTAGAAAGTAATAGTGGCTGCAGCTGGAGAAGAAGAGATGGCTGACTTCCCACAAAATGGATTGCGGATCTTCATGCTTTCTGCCTATTAGGCTGGAGTTTGACAAGTGGGAGGGGGTACTGAAACTCTTTCTCCTGCTAATACAGATGACTCTGTAGGCCACCAGAAACATGCTCACTTGGTCACTGGGCCTATTTGTTGACATGAGAGAGTCTGAGATGTGGCTTTGGAGTAAAAAGAGATTTGACTGGGATTTCAAGGTGAGGGCACTCTTAAAAGCAATTCCAGAAAGGCAAGCAACTCTACTACACTGGCCACAGAGGATAGTGCTCTTCAGTAATTGCATTTGATAGCAAATTGGGGGATAATATGGGGGAGGGGAGAAGAGTTCAGAAAGGCCTGGACTAGATTACGTGGACAGTGGGCCACGTAACAGGCTTATGTAATTGAATGAACAGAAATATAAGTTATGAAACTAGAAAGATAAACCAAGAAACAAGAACATACCTCGAGGGCTCCGGATCGGCATTGGAGAGATGTGGTAGATAAACCAAAACCTTCAGCCTAATAAAAGAAACAATTATCAAAATTATGGGGACTACGGACAATAGGATCAAGCCTAAGTGAATTATGTTAACCCTCACAGAGGGGATTTCCAAGGCTTTATCTGAACACTGTATATGGGTTGAGCCACCTAGTATAAAATGAAAGCAGTCAGAAGTGCTGTACCAACAGCCAGATTTATGGGAACCAAAACTTGGAGAAATAGTCTGTGGTCCTACAGCGGGAAAAGATGCAGAGTGGAATTCATAGCCAGAGAGACAATTCAGAAGGGAGTTGAAAGGATAGATATGAGGATTTTTTTTTCTTCTCCTAATGACAGTTAAACATAAAAGACGTCATCCTAGAAAGAGCAGGGCCTGGCAGGAATCTGGGTAATATTTCATGAGGCCTAAAGGAAGTTAACAGAGGGAAGAAGCCAATAGAGGAAGTGGCCAGATTAGGTAAAGCGATTTTAAAAGGAAAATCAGTTGAGATTGGGCAAGTCCTGTTGGATGTAAAAGGGGAAAAATGCAAAATGATCACTCCCTAACATTCTTTTAAAGTTTTGCTTCCTGTGTGTACTGATTTAGAAGAACTTATTTGACTCCATATAGCCTGTAAGATCAAATACAAAATGATCTGTTTGGCTCCTGCCCACCTTACCCATGTTCACCCATCTCCCAGGGCCATGTCTTTTCCCTGGTTGGCTGTCCCTAGTGCCTGGAATGCTCTACCTCATCCCCTCCATCCCCTGGCTTTCCTGTCTTCCTTCAAAACTCAATTTAGATGCCACCTTCTACAGGAGGCTCTTCCTCATCTCTCTTTTCCCCTCAGCTACTAGTGCCTTCCCTCTGAGATTACTTTACACTGTATATAGCTTGTGTGTACATAATTCTTTGCACGTTGTCTCCTTTATTAGAATATGAGCTTCTTGAGGGCAGGTGCCCTGTTTTTGCCTTTCCCTGTGTCCCCAGCACCTAGGACAGTGCCTAGCACATAGTAGGTTCATAATAAATGCTTTATGATAGACTAAGGAGGTTGCTTTTTTATCTAAAACATTTGGGGAAAAAAAGCAGTTTCCCATTGTTTTTTAGAAGGGAAAGGAGAAAGAATTCTTTTTGGAAACCACAAGAAATTGTCAAGGTGATAACCCGAAATGGAAAGCACATTTATTAGCGTGCTGCTAAGGCGATTAAAGACCCTTTCACAATCACCTGAGGACCCTTCATCTGGGAACCTTCAAGTGAATAAAAGCCCCATCAGAGTGAAATGGATGATCTGATGCATAAGTTAATGTAATTAACAAAACTGTAAAAAGTGCAGCATTCTCCTTATGGTTCCAACCTTTAAAAGATTCCTATGAATTAGGTCAGTTCGACAAATTAGCTCCAAACAAATTCTCACAATCATCTATTGCCCATCAACAGATGCTCTAATAGCTGTATGACATGCTAAACACACACTTCCCATCCTCCCCACCCCCAGTGGAAAGTATGAAATCTCTGAGCATTTTTTATGGTTAATTTGTTATAGTTGCTGTTGTTTAATCAGCAGAGGGAAAAGGGTTTGGAACTCCGAGCCCAGAAACTTTCCTGATAAACAACAAACTAACTAATGAGATTGGAAACTCTTCTTATTTTTAAAATACTGTGCCCACAATTTGGTTATATGGTTACAGTCTTTGTATGGGGAGAAAAGGAAGGAGAAGGAAACCTTCTACTCCCTTTCCTCCCCCTACCCCCACCCCCCCAACCACATATTTAATCCATGTGCTTATGTCAAATTTAATTATAGGACTTTGGGCATAAAATAACAATCCACATCCTCTGAGAGAAGAACTTAAGTAGTTAATATGAGCGATTGAGTGAAATTGGTTTGCTGAATGTTTATGGGAAACCTAAGACCAGTGAAATGTGCTGATATTTTAACCATTTGAGGGCTTGTAGTATAGTGGGATGAAGACTGGACTTGGGTGGCAGAAGGCTTCACTCAAGTTCATTCTTACACACTTGCTGGCTGTGTGACCTTGGATGAGTGATTGAAGCTCTTGGGGGCTTCAGTTTTCTCATCTGTAAAATGGGATGACAATATTTCTGCTACCTATTTCCTGGGGAAGTGTCGTGGGGAAATGACTCTGTAGACCCTTAAGTATGTCAGAATGTGAGAAGAGGTGAAGGTTTGCAACCCTTAAAGTTGAAAGAAAAGAAGAATTCCACTGAGCACTAGCTCAAGTAAACCTATGGTGTGTTTTCCTCTCACATTTTATGAAAGCTCATTCTCTGTCCTAGAGGTCAGAGAATTAAGGAGAAAGTATTGGCAATTGTGATACACAGTAAAGTCAGTCATGTCAATATATTTCAACACAGCTAAAAAACCAGTATCCTTGGGTATAATACAAGGCAAGATGTTTTTCTTTTAAGAGTTTTGTTGTCTAAAGCTGTGCTATGTACTGCCAGTGTGGCTTCCTAGGCCTCAGTTTCCTCATTTGTTAAAATGAGGGGCTGGACTAGATGACCTCCAAAGTGCCTTCTTGCTCTAAATCCTATAATCTAATGAAATGGTAGAGACAAGTCTCTTGGATCTTGCCTTCAAGTGGACTGCCCTTCTCTACCCTATGTTGCCTCCCAATAACAAATTGTTTCTGATTTCCTACTGCTCACCACATCTTTTTTCTTTTTTTTTTTTTTCAGGCCAACAGTAGTTGTTAAAAACATTCATGGCACCATTATAATGGAGTCATGGAGACAGATGTTGAGTCATTTTAGGTGTGTCCAACTCTTCGTGAGCCCATTTGAGGTTTTCTTGGCAAAGAAAGATACTGCAGTGGTTTGCCATTTCCTTCTCTAGCTCATTTTGTAAATGTAGAAACTGAGGCAAACAGGGTGAAACGACTCTACCAGGGTCACACAGTTAGTGTCAGAGGCCAGACTGGAACTTGTCCTCCTGACTTCAGGCCCCAGTGCTCTGTGCACTGCACCACTTAGTTATCCTAGACAGATGGTACTAACATACTTATGTAACTCATCAGATTGCATGGGACTTTGGGGCCTCAGCAGAGTAAAAATTAAAAAATGCTACCCTACATCATGGGCCCTCTTCTGTCGGTCCTTCTGTTCTTACCTGTTTATCTTATTCTTTTCAGTACTTTTGCTTTCTCTCTTTATCTTAATTCTATGTTAAATTAAAGCAAATGACACTGAAATTGGCCCAGCTTTCTGTCTGTTCTTTTCTATGGCTCTTCTCTGTTCACTCTAGCTGTCTGACTTAAGCAAGCAAAGTCATACCTTCATTTTAACTTCCTTTATCTGACTAGTTCAGACAGATTTTTTTTTAATTTTAGAGGAGAGGAACCTCCTAAAATACAAATGCATCTCCCCTGCTTCCTTCCTCATCACAGATATCTCATGTCCTTCCATTGTCAGTCATTTTTGTGCTGCCCATTAACTTGAACTTTTTTCATTTCCTACATTGTTTGTGTTGGAATATTTTCTCTATGAATACCCGTGTTACTCCCCCCACCCTCCAGCCCAGGCCACATTGTCTTGCAAATGCCAGTGTCTTAACTTTACCTTTAATGAAACTCTCTGTTTGGCTCAAATCTATCCTTTACCAAAACTCCCTCCTGTATATGCCTCCCACAGCCTAGTTCTTCCAACATGGGGGTGTTGCCACTGAACCTTGCTGTAAATATTAAGACATTCAATTAATAGCAGTTCTATCCTCAAACAATCCCGCTGATTTGCTACATCTTCCAAGATTTTATTAATGTCACTCATGAAGTTGTTCAGTTTCCCCCACAACTCTTCTCAGTTTCCTTCTATTTCTCACTGGAATAACCTTTTCTAGCATTTTTTTTCCTTTCCCTGTAAAGTACTTAAGTCCCACCATTGACATGAAGGTACTGATCTGCATTGGAAGAGGGAGCTTATTTATTTGGGAATTTTCTACACCAATGAAATTATAGGTCCAATCTTTTCTCTGTCTCTCCATCTGTCTGTCTGTTTCTCCTCTCTTTCTCTGTCTCTGTCTCTCACTCTGTCTTTCTCTCTCTCACTCTGTTGATCTCTTCCTCTGTCTCTCTCCATCTATCCCTCCCCTTTTTTCCTCCTATCTTCTCTCTCTCTCTCTCTCTCTCTCTCTCTCTCTCTCTCTCTCTCTCTCTCTCTCTCTCTCTCTCTCTCTCTCTCTCTGTTTCTGTCTCTGTCTGTCTTTCTGTCTGTCTGTTTCTCCCTGGTGTACTTTACTGTAACCTTGTCCTGATCAGTGTGGGACTTGATATGATAGGAGAGCCCTTGAGTCCATAAGTACATTGAGGCTAGGAAGCCACTTCTGATTAATATTGAACTCCATCTAAGATCCCTTCTTGCCCTCAGAATCTGTTTGATGTTCCCAAGGAATATCTCATCCTCTGAGGTGGGACTCTTACTCTCCCCTCTCTGATCAGCCTGCTGGATTTTCTAAAGTAGAATGTTCCTGAAATGAATGGAATTACAGGTTGTACAACTGGAGCCGCAAAGAATCCTGGGGATGTCACAACCCAAGTTTTGAAAACTTATAAACATTTTGCTGAGAACCAGCATCTTAATGACAGACAGCACATACAAAAATACTGTTGACCTTACATAGATGGTGCTACATTATTATCTCTTTTTCTCTCTGGCCTTCTCCCTCACTGTTCTCCTGCCACTGGGACTTTCTTCACATTTCTCCAAAGAGAGGATATTCGTATCCCAGACAGAGCAACTCTGAATGGTGCAATGGAATGTAGGTTCCTAATGCCCAGGACTACTAGGTGTATGTAAAAAGGAGCTTTTGGCTTTCCTCCAGTCTGATGCAATGGGGACCATCATGGGCTTGGGAGCAAAAGCCTGCAGCAAATCACAGAGAAAATATCCAAAGTTTTAGGGACATTAAATATAAATATACAAAAATTAAACAAGTTAATCTTGGTTATCAAAGTAGGTAAAACACCTGTGATGGGGAGGAATCTTTGCCATTATGGTAGGGTTGATGGCAGTGACTGAGAATTTGGCCTTCACAGAGATAAATAAATTTGCCACCTTTAGAATAGACAAAAACACAGTGCTTTTCCTGATCCTCAGAGAGTGAGCAAGTGTTAATGACTGCGTGTAGCACAGGCCTCATACCCTGAGGAGGAAGAGACTGAGTGAATAGAATTGCAATCTTCCTTCCTGGCTATCTCCTTCTCTCTGGGCCTCATAGCTACCCCTCCCCATGGAGACCTTGGCACGTAGCCTCTCACGGTCAGCTTTTGCCTTTTCTTTGACCTGGAACCAGGCCTCCATGTTACTTCTGGGACATCTCTGTGCCACACTGTCCCTGACTCTCTTCCTAGCTTCCCACTTCCCTTTTTGTGTTGTTGTCTTCCATTAGAACTCAAGCTATCCGAGGGCAAGAATTCTCTTGTTTGCTAGTATTTGTATCTCCTGGCTTAGAGCAGTGCCTGGCACAAAGTAAGTATTTAATAGATGTTCTCTCTCTCTCTCTCTCTCTCTCTCTCTCTCTCTCTCTCTCTCTCTCTCTCTCTCTCTCTCCCCCTCCTCTCTTTCTCATCACAGCTCTCTTCTCTTCTTCCTCCTCTCTCTCATCCTCCTCCTCTTTCTCTATCTCTGTCTGTCTGTCTCTCCCCTTGACTGGGTTGGGCATGAGGGTTGGGGATTTTTGGTTAAGGTGAGTCAACACAGATCTTCACAGAGTTTGATGACCCTTTTAGAGTAAGGGTATATGTAGTGTGTGTGTGTGTGTGTGTGTGTGTGTGTGTGTGCATGAGTGTGCGCATGCATGCTCTGGGTGCCTAACTAAAGCTCTAGAAATGTATCACTAAGATTATGGTTGGTCCTGGCTATGTCAGAGCTATAACACTTCTCTGAGGAGCTTTACAGTGGGGAAGCTCATGATAAGAGGAGACCTAGAGGAAGAGGGTGTAGGTAGTGGCAGCAGCAAACAGATTGAGTTATAAAACCTCCATGGTCTTGGCAGAGCAAAAAGGAGGAAGAGAGAGAGAGACAGACAGACAGACAGAGACAGAGAGACAGACAGAGACAGAGAGAGAGAGACAGAGAGAGAGAGAGAGAGAGAGAGAGAGAGAGAGAGAATGAGGTGACAGTGGAGTCATTGGTGGCTGGGTGATGGAGAAGTTGCTAGATGAGGTAGAGAGTTTGAGTCAGGCTGAGATCTGTGACTTTGAAGGCAAGGAGTCAATGGGGACCTTGGCCTTCAGCAATTCCATGAGTCATGTCACTTGGGCAGTCCCAGGAGAACTCATCCAGCTCTCTCTAATTCTTTCCCTATTTGGGGATGAGGGCTTGCTTCAAGGATGGCAGTATAGGTTATGGAGGGGAGGTGACAGTTACCAGAGGGCTGGGTTGTTTAAGTCCCCAGCAGCCCTGAGATTTTTTTGTTCTTTGGAGGGGACTTGAACCTCAAGTTAGTACTATCATTTGGCAGTGATTATTTGGGTAACGGGAAGAACATGGGACTTGCCAGAAAGGAAAGGTTTTTTGATTGTCAGCATTGGTTGCAATTTTCCCCTGTTATTTGCTGTATCTATTAAATTTATTCTGTGTTCCATGTATTATTAGCTAGTGCTTGGATTTAGACACCTTGATGAGTGTTAGCAATGAATCAAATTCTGATGCTCCTAAGTTGTGGGTAGTATCAAAATAAGCCAAAGAGAATATCAATCACTGAGAAGCATTCAGGAGCCAGGTGGCACTATGGGTAGAGTGTTGGACTTTGAGACAGGAAAGACAGGAGTTTAAATCTGGCTTTAGACAGTGGCTGTGTGACCCTAGGCAGATCATTTAACCTCTTTCAGCCTCAGTTTCCTCATCTGCAAAATGGAGATAATAATAGGGTTCGATGTATTAGTTTACAATACATATAAATATTTTGTATCTCAATGCACTCTATTAGTTCTAGCTCTTAATAAATATACATATATGCAAGAGTATGTGTATATATGCACTATATATATACACACACATACATACATGTATATATGAAATGATTCCTGGTACAGGTAAGCTCAGAGCTATAGTTTTGAGCCATAGGTTACACAGTAAATAATATAATACAAACATAACATAATAACACATAGATAATATGATAAAATATCATTTGATCTTGGCTTTGGAATGTATCACACAATTGTGGAATAGTCTTTATCTTTCTAAGTGTCTCTAATAATTTGTTTTTTAGCTAAAATTCCTTCTCTAAAATCCTGATTTAATGCTTTTTTGTGGAGCAGAGGTGACACTGGTTTTCAAAACCTATGCCAACAGAGGACAGTTTTGGGCAGGTTCTAACCAAGCTGGTTAGAACATTCTAACTCAAATGGCTTTGAGACTGGACCCAGTAAAGACTATGTATCAGACACTCACCAAGTATTTATTAAATGCTTACAATTTGTCTGTTGTCTGAGGACTAAGCTAGCTCTGTTTGGGGAGGCTCATTGCTGGATGATGAAGTCTTCAACCACAGCAACTCAAGAATTATGTCTATTACAGTGTTGAAAGGTTGAGACTTGCTTGTATTGATGGAGGGAGCCCCCATACCAGCGGGTTCATGGATTCTCATGGTATTACGTTAGAATGTCATTTTCCTTTCGTGAGCAAGCATGGACTTTTAAGGTAACATGTCTATAATGCAATTGTAGCCTTATGTGTCTTTTGGGCCAAGGGATGCTTGGTTTGCTGTGTGTGTGTGTGTGTGTGTG
>NW_027185771.1:1056066-1060747 GCF_028583685.1 Petaurus breviceps papuanus
AGAGAGACAGAGAGAGAGAGACAGAGAGAGAGAGAGAGAGAGACAGAGAGAGAGAGACAGAGAGAGAGAGACAGAGAGAGAGAGAGAGACAGAGACAGAGAGAGGAGAGAGAGGAAAGGCAGAGAGGGCAGGGAACAGGTATGGAGTTGGTAAGGAGCACATGCTTCCCCAGTTGGTGGACATAGATTTGCCAACAGGAAACTGATGGGAAGCACCCCCATAATGCTGCTTTTCTTTCTCAATGCTTCTTGCTTCCTTAGGGAGCACCACTCTGGGGTTTTCAGGGGAGGTTTGTGGGGGGGACAACCTATCCTACCTCTTATCCCCGGACCCCTGTGTTCAGTGGTAATAAGAAGATAGTTTTAGGAGCTTGGGTTTGCCATGGATAAGCCACCGAATGAAGTCAATTTTTTATTTCTTTGAAACTATGAAAAGCCACCTCATATAGTTTGTTCCATTTTTATAGAGCCTACAAAGATTAAAAGGGATTCTTCTCTAGACTTTGCTATTGATAGCCAACAAATTGTCCTCTAATAAGTCAGAGTAATTTCCTTGGTAACCCCCTCAAGATCCATCCAAGTCTCAAAGAGCCAAATATAATCTGAATGAACATAAATGAGAGATGTTATTATTTATTTTAAAAATATTAAAACTAGAGGGGATAGACACAGCATCCATTCACAGTCAGACCATTGGGTTTCCTTTCTGAATATGAAGTAGCTGGGACCCAGTAGAGATAGAAAAGGCAGAATGTAGCTGGTGGTTCTGGGTAATTTCACAGATGTCAGTTGGCAGGAGAGAGTAAGTGAGGAAGTATATATGAATGTGATAAGGGCGTGTATACAGTACATACATGTATGTCCATAAATGTGCATACTCATTATGGAATGTTAGTGTTTTATTGAGATTTACCAGTAAACCCTGGGAAAGAACGTCAAGGCATTTTAACTTGGACAAGTGCATCAGGCATGCCTGCTTTGGTATGTATGCACTGTGGCTTTTCCCATGCAAATGTATTTAGGTAAATCAGACAACTGAATTTCAATCTGATTTTCAAAATCCTAAGCCAAATGTTGGGATCCAATTGGTCAATATGGCCCAAATTGTAAATTCCAACGTGTTTCATTGAAGGTAGAGCAGAGCATCATCCTGGGGCTTTCTTTCCCACCCCTCCTCCACTTCCTTAACTACTCCTTTAGGAAGAATGGAGAAATCCATTGACCCCTGAGAAGCGAAAGGGCATGTGTGGCTTTTTTGAGATTATAGACACTCCAAGTGACATCAGAGGCCCAAGTCTCAGACAGACTGGCAGCTCTTGCAGAGCAAGGGTGAGACCTGATGTAACAGCATCTCCTATTCCAATTTTAATCTTGCCTGGAATTTGCCAGATTTGATGCCCTTCTCCCTCCCGCGGGCTACGCGCTCCGTTCCTCTTCCCATGTCTGAGCGGGAGATCTGTCTCCTCTGACAGATTCAAGATTTCAGGCCGAACTTTCCCATGCCATCGTCCCTCAAAATAGCCAAGTTCCACAGTATTTATAGCAGCGCAAGACTCTAATGGGCCAATTTGTTTGAATTTCCACTGCCTTTGTATTTCACTTACCCCTCACCCGTGGGCAGTCTCTTCAGGCCTTTATTGATGGGGTGTGTTAGGGTGGAGGGGACAGTATTCAAGATGGTAGCTGTATAGAGCATGGGTCGTTTTGCATATTTACTGTTCTTTAAAGCTGTTTTCTAAGAGAGAGAAAGAGACAGAGAAAGAGGTTTCTGTAAGTAGCTGGGACAATGAGAACAAGGCAGGCTGTATGCCAAGCACGGGATGGCTGCCAAAACACATATCATTAGCTTGGGCCAGCTAGAAGCAAGGAAATGAGAAACATATGTTGGAGAGCAAGGTTAGGAGTGAGGGACTATGGGTCAGTGACAGTCGTCCGAAAACTTTTCCCTTGTTCTTCAGCTGTGGCCTGGTGGTGTCAAATGTCATTCTGACTGCCTTGATTTCTCATGGTGGTATTGCTTGTTTGCTTTGGTTTTCTTTTTTTTTTCTTTTTTTTTTCTCTTTGGTTTCCTGATGAGAGGTTTTTGGGGAGGGGAAAGAGAACAGACAGGGAAGGGTTTGTGATTTTTTTTCTCTTCCAGTTATGGGAAAATAACAACCTTGTTTTCCGTGATGCACTCTAAATTCCTCACCCTTCCCTGAAATAACGGTGTCTCTCAGCCCCGAATTCTGACTGGTTTGGGAGAGAATAAAGGGGAGGGCTCGGTGTTCCTGAGGAGTTCTTGCTGTTCTTTCTTAAATATAATTAGATGCGCCTCATTACCTCACACTGAAGGCCTTTTGTACTTTTTAAAGCTGTATTTCCTAAGGTCCGTGATGTGCTACAGCTCAGAGCACCCACTTTCGTTTGGTCATATCCACAGTTTATTTTTAACATATTTTGTCCTTTCTCCTTGCTATATCCAGTGGAGTTGGAAATGATTTCACTTCAGTCTGAAGGCCACACCCAGCTAATCCATTAGTCACTGGCACTTAATGAAGTGTCTATATTCCCTCAATCCTTCCCATTTCCCTTTCCTCCGCACCATTCTTTTTCCCTAAGAGTTTTCCCTGGACAATTCCTAACAAGGCTTTGCTCTTTCCCGCCCCCAAGGTCGAGACCCCTGTTCTCTATAAACCCCAGATGAAGAGCAGTATCGCATGAAACCCAGATGATATCCCAGGAGATCAGGATGTGGCTACTGTTCTGAACCAGACAGCAACTTCAGACGGCCAACATGGCCCGGAAAACTCATCACAGAAGTGTTGGAGAGGATTGTTTGGCCAAAGCTGCAAAATGGCCACGGGATCTATACACTGACATTTCCCTTTGAGAAAATGTAATGGTTGTAAGCATCAGGAAGAGGCTGGGCAGAATGGCCCATAGTCAAAGCAACAAAGCCCCTAGTAGACAAGTAGACAAATCCTTTCAAGGTTCTGCCCCTTTAATATAATTCTATGCACTTGATTAGAAGCTGGAGTTGGGCAGAATGTCACAGGATCACAGACTAAGAGTTGGGAAGGACCTCAGAGGTCATCTGGTTCAACCCCCTCATTTTACAGATGAGAAAACTGAGACCCACAGAGGTTGTGACTAGCTTCAAGTCATTTTAAAGTAGTTAAAACTTTTGGTATCTGTTATTTTTGTCCTTTATATTTCTTCCCCAGGCGTTGGTCTTAAAATAAATAAATTTCTCTGTTAGGTTCTATTGTTCCCAAATGAAAAACAGTTCTTCTTAATGTTCCAAACACCCTCGAAGGTTAGTCTGGGGATGTTCCCCACTGTCCAGCCTTCCTTACTGTCTTTGTTTCTGGATACTTTCATGTAAGTGTTCATTTCTTTCCTGTTGTCTAGTTTTTCTTCTATGGGCCAAGATTGTCCTGATTTCCCTGGCCTGAAATGAATACTGAAGGGAGACTCATCTTCTTTGGTAACTGGGCTCATTGCCTCAGGAGAAGACTCTTCTACTGCCCCCCCCCCGCCCCCGCAAGTGCCAATAAAACAGGACAGATCTGTGGGAATGTGTTTGTGTGTATTTAATGTAAAAGCATATGAAAAGGAAGAGCAGCCAACACAAGATGAACAGGTATTTATATCTTGTATTGCTAATGAAGCCACATCCCAGTTAGGTTTTTGATACTTTTTCAGTACCAGGGAGAATATTTCTTAAATCCCATTCTTTCATTAGTCCTTGGTATTTTCTCCCTTGGGGAACACTGATGGCCAGCATTTGGAATGAATCCATATGTTTTCTCCTGCTTCTTCTGCGTTTGACTCTCTCAGATCCCTGGTCAATTCAACCACCTTAAGTTCCTATATTCCCATCATTGATGCTATTCTCAAGCAGCTTTTCCTTATGCTGTGACTGGTGCTTATCCTCTGGGCCTTTCTCTCCCCAAATCGTTGTTGATGGACTTTTTAAGTACCTTCAGTGATGTTTAACCTCTAAATCCTCCATGGTAGGTCCAGTCCCTGATCTTCCTCATCATCTCAGTCACGTGGTCTTCTATTTTGTGCAAGCTAATTTCCCCTTTCAGAAGGCTCACTCTTCCACACTTTCATTAATATGTAAATGATAAATAATAGAATATGTAATGCCCATGGTGAGTGCAAGGAGTAATAACTCCTCTTCTGCTGTTAAGTTAGAAGGGTTTGGGGATGAATTAAACTCATCCTCCACCATTAAGAGATCAATGCCTATGCAATTAGTCTGGAAAACTCTAAGATCGGGTATCTGCCACCTTACCTGAGTTCACGAAGCAAGTGCAGGAAACCAGGTAGAGGCAAAATTATGGTTTCCATTTTTGATCACTATCACATCCCATTATGTATCTACATTGTATTATGGCAGAAGCTGGGTAACATGAGCTAAATAAGGGGTAACGACCTATCCCCATGAATCTTCCTACCTCAGACACAGCCATGAAAACCAAGATGGAAAATGTCCTCAGTGATTTTAACAATTATTTATTGATTGATAACTTACTTTTTTAAAGAGCCTTAATGCACTTTGCTAATTATTTTTTAAAAACCCACTTTGCTCTCTTTCTTTCTTTCCTTCTTTCTCTTTCTTTCTTTCTTTCTTTCTTTCTTTCTTTCTTTCTTTCTTTCTTTCTTTCTTTCTTTCTTTCTTTCTTTCTTTC
>NW_027185771.1:1060847-1065930 GCF_028583685.1 Petaurus breviceps papuanus
TTCCTTCCTTCCTTCCCTCCCTCCCTCCCTTCTTTCTTCCTTCCTTCATCCCTTCCTTCATCCCTTCCTCTCTCCCTTCCTTCCTCCCTCCCTCTCTTCTTCTTCTTCTTCTTCTTCTTCTTCTTCTTCTTCTTCTTCTTCTTCTTCTTCTTCTTCTTCTTCTTCTTCTTCTTCTTCTTCTCTCTCTCTCTCTCTCTCTCTCTCTCTCTCTCTCTCTCTCTCTCTCTGCCAAATGCTGGCCCCTCTTGGATGGAATTTGGTAGAATGACAGGATATAAGTTGAACAACAGTTAAGTTTCAAGAGAGGCTTTACAATCAAATTCTGGTCCAATGTAATCCTGCTGCTTATTGCAATCAGTCAGAGATAATACAGTGATAATGGAAAGGATTGCATGGCTGGTTTTAGAAAGTCCTCTTTTCATGCAAAGGATAAATGTACTATACTTTCTTGGTTTTTGTACCTTATGCCTCACCAAGATTCAGAACATCAATACAAGTGAGAAACAGAAGCATTTCTATTTTATTAGTGCCCCTGAGGCAATATAAGACCTCAATTCAAAACACTAAACTGATCTGAAAGTACCCAAAAGATATCAAAGAAAGAAAAGAAGGGTTAAGATGTAGAAAAAAATATTTATAGCAGCTTTTTTTTTCTAGCGGCTAAGAACTGGAAACAATTGGGGAAAGGATGAACAAATTATGGCATATGAATGTGATGGAATATATTGCACTTCATGAAATGAGGAGAGGTTTTGCTTCAGAGAAATCTGGATGATTTATATGAACTGATGCAGGCCAAGGGAGCAGAACCAGGAGAACAATTTACACAATAACATTTAAAAATGCACAACTTTGAAAGACTGAAGAACTATATTCAATTCAATGACCAATCATGATTCCAGAAGACCAATGATAAGGAATGTTATCTCTTTGTAGAGAAATGATTGGCTCAATATGAAGAATGAGACATCCATTTTTAGATATGGCCAATGTAAGGATTTGGTTTGTGTGACTATAAATATATGACATATTTCCTTTCCTTTCCTTTTCTTTTGTGTTGGTGGGGAGGGGCAGAGATATGAAAGAAGGATAGAAAAAATGTCAATTAAGAAAAAGAAATCAAATATACCTAAATATTTGATGAAATAAATATCAAATTTAAAACACTTGGTGATATGAATTATTCAATTTCAAATTCTACAAGCATTTGTTAAACACTTATGGGCAGACTACTGTGTTGACCACAATGTTTGATAAGATAGTCACTATTCCTGTTCTCAGTGACCTTATAGTTTATTGGGAAATGAGAGGTCAAGGAGGAAATAATTAGAGTAAGACTCCAATGTTATCTTAACCACACCTAAATTTAATTCCTTTTGGAATGTGAAAATTAAAGCTCTAATCTTAATATTATTTCTATGTATAGCATCCAATCATATGCATACTTCTATTCTATCTTCAAAAGTAGTGTTCTAGAGAGAGCATACTATTTCGATGTATATCTGAATGGATGAAAATCTAAATAGTATTTTTTTTCCCTAAATGAATCTTCTAGGATTACATGGCAGTGGCATGGAACAAAAACATAAAAAAGACTATTAATATAGAAGGGGAAGAGGAAAAATATGCTTGCATAAGTGTATGTGTGTATAATATAGATATGTCTGAGAGAGAGAGGACTACATTTCCCATGAGGTTCCAGACCTTAGCATGAAGTTTCTAGGACTTAAGTTCCCATGAGACTATGTGTCTGTGACCCAGGGTAATTGCATCAAGGAGTGACAGGGACAGCCAGGAGAGAGTAGAATCTGAGCCACACATCAGCAATGGCAATGGGTTTCTGGTCATGAAACTGAGCAGGAACAGAGCTTTGGATATCACAGAATCCCTGAATTTGATAATTGGAAGGGGCCTCAGGGTTTATCTTGTCCAGTCTACATACAAAAGTATGCACATTACAACATACCTGATGATTCATCTCCAGCCTCTGCTTAAAGACTGCTAAGGCTGGGGTGGGGAATCTGCAGCCTCTAGGTCACATGCAGCCCTATAAGTCCTCAGGTACAGCCCTTTGACTGAATCCAAACTTCAGAAAATAAATCCCTGTCATAAAAGGATTTGTTCTGTAAAACTTGGACTCAGTCAAAAGACTGCACCCAAGAAGGCCACGTGTGGCCTTGAGGTTGCAGGTTTCCCATCCCTGCTCTAGAGGCAATCTATTCAACTTTGGGACAGCTCTAATTATTAGAAAAAATTTCTGGATACCAAGTCTAAATTTGCTTCTTTGCAACTTTCCCCCAAATTCTGCTGGTTTTGTCCTCTGAAGACTAAGGAAACAAGCCTAATCTCTCTTCTCATCACAACCCTTGAAATATTTGAAGACAATTATCAGCTTCCATTCTTCTCTCCTTTCTCCAGGCTAAACTAAAGGTCACCATGCTGGTTCTTCTTTTCTGGTCACCGTAAGGTTAGAAGTGAAGACAACACTTCCAATGAAGTCGGATAAGACCAGAGAGAGGTGAAGTTACCACCTCCATGTTCCTGGAATTGATTTCCTCCTAACAAAGCTCAAAATCGAATTAGTTTTTTTGGCTATAGTATCACAATTCATATTGTGATATTCAATATCACTCATATTGAATGTACAGTCCAATAAAATGACAAGCACTTTTTTTCAGAGCACCTGCTGTCTATCAATGTCTTCCACTCTCTCCTACTATCTCTCATCTTATAATTATGGAATAGATTTTTTTTTGCACTCAAGTTTAAGATTTTACCTTTATCCCTATTGAATTTCAGTTTATTAGGTTCATCCCTATGCTTGAACCAAATAAGATCCTTTTGAATCTTAACTGTCATTCATTGTGTGAGCTATCCAGTAGTGTGCAAGTAAAAGTTTTACAACCAGCTATTTGAAAAAAAATTGAATATACCATACACTTTTAAACTTAATCTGTAACATCAACATTTCTCCATAACTTTTCTTAAATCTAGGCAACCAATAAAACAATATAATCAAACCCTGATTTGCAGTTTTGCTGATTTCCAATTTAATAATCAGTTCTCTTGAACCAGTATGAACTGGCTCTATCACACCCTTTGACTTTATTTCCTGACTTTGTGTCATTTGATGATCTCATCTGATGAGTATATAATCTATGTCCATTATCCAGAGCCACTTAGAAAAATGTTAAATAGCACAGAGTCAAGCATAGATCCCTGGGGGTGCTCCACTGGGGACCTCCTGCCATGTTTACAGTGAATCATTAAACAACTGTTCTTTGAGGCTGGCCATCCAACCAGTTCTGAATATATCTGATTGCATTATCATCTTGGCCCCATCTCTCCATCTTCTTCACAAGATTAGTATTACATATTTTTTCAAAAGGTTTGCTAAAATTGGCACCCTGCTCCCCCCATATTCTTAGCTTAGTAATTCTATCAAGCAAAGAAATGAGGTAAGTTTGGCACAATCTGTTCTTGATGAAGCCATGTGGACTCTTCATAATCACCATGTCACTTTCTAGATATTTTCCAATCATCTCTTTGATGTCATTTTAAAGAATTTTCTCAGGAATCAAAGTCAAACACAGTGTCTATGGTGGCTAGATATTTTTTTCTCTTCCACTTTTGGAAAACTGGGATTATATCTGTCCTTTTCCAAACTTGTGGCACTCCTCCCATTTTTCATGATCTTTCATATATTGGTGACAGCGATTCTATAATCACATCTATCAGTTCTTTCAAGACATGGGGATGTAGTTCACCTGGCCAGTTGATCAGATGAGTACATGCCCAGTCAAGATAATTAAGGTATTAGACAGCACTGTTGCAGAAACTGCCAGGGTATACAAATATCTTATAGAAGCTGTGATAAGCTGAAGCCAAGGGGAAGAAAGATGGCATAGAGCTATGAGCAGTGGGTAGTGAAGATCCAATGAGAGCAAATGATTCACTAGAACCTGACTCAGGATTCATGCATTTGGGCTCTATGTAGGGATTCCCTTAGCTTTGAAGACATTATCCTGCTTTTTTTCTTTTTGAAAGTAAATTTTATTTTTCCAATGAACATGAATTTATTTTCTCTCCTTTTCAGTGCTGATGCTCTCCCTCAGATTATTTCATCCTGTACCTCCTCTCTCTCTCTCTCTCTCTCTCTCTCTCTCTCTCTCTCTCTCTCTCTCTCTCTCTCTCTTTCTGTCTCTGTCTTTCTCTCTCTGTCTCTGTCTGTCTCTCTGTCTGTCTCTCTCTGTCTCTCCCTGTCTGTCTCTCTCTGTCTCTGTCTCTCTGGTTTGTATATATCTGCTTATGCACATTATTTTCCCCATTGTATTGTGAGATCCTTGAGGGTAGGGACTACTTTTTGCCTTTCTTTGTGTCCCAATACCTGACACATAGTTGTAGGTACTTGATAAATGTTTGTTGACTTAACTTCCATTCCTCTCTCCCACTAATGAGGAAAAAAGAAGAAAAACAAAATCTTTGTAACAAATACGCATAGTCAAGCAAAAGAAATTTTCCCATTGGCCATGTCCAGAAATTTACACTTCATTCTACACCTTGAGTCCGTCACCTTTTCCTGCTTTTTCCTGTGTTCAGGTAGGAAAGCTCCCTTCCTTATCTTTGTTAGGGACGATGGAGTGAAAGAGTATTCAATGGAGGAACAGATGCGGAGAATTTTCCCATTATTCTATGTTTCCATTTCTGTTCCAATGAAGTACCTTGAGAATTCTGGTTCTGTACTGCTATTTGCCTGGGTTTCTATCAGCATAATAATAACTGAATATTTAGACCTAAGCTGACTTCAGAAGTGACTTCAGATCTCTACCTAGGTGAAGGCACAGTGCACCAAGAAAAGAGATGACCCCACCTCCTTTTCCTATTTCCATGAACCCAAGTCTGAGGGTCTGATTTCATATGATACATGCATGACACTGTGGCCACTCATCTGGTATAAACTATGGATCTGAAACATAAATTGCTTATACCTGAGTAGCCAGCCTTGGGCTACTCAGGGTACTGTGACAACAATGATTTCGGGGCGGGGGGGAGAGAGAGAGAGAGAGAGAGAGAGAGAGAGAGA
>NW_027185771.1:1066030-1095637 GCF_028583685.1 Petaurus breviceps papuanus
GAGAGAGAGAGAGAGAGAGAGAGAGAGAGACAGACAGACAGACAGACTCTGGGCTATATTAAAATTTGGGGCTTGGACTTCAGTTATTTTGTTTCAGATTAAATTTTGTTGTAGGTCTAGGTTTAGCACTATTTTGTTCATTAAATACCTTGCTAACAATTTAGGAAAATGTGACTCTTTTATAATTGTGCCAAAATGACACTGGGTAATTGGGCACTGGTGTAACACTAAATTTTTATATGTAGGGTGAGTAGTCACCACAACTACTCAATTATTGGGGAAATTGTACCCTTAGAAAAGATAGGGTAGGCACTTAATAAATGCCAGTTGACTGACTGACTTATCAAGTGGGATGATTCCAGTATTTTTTTTCAATTAATATGCATTAATTTTCTCTCCTTCCACCTGTTCTTGTTGAGAGAAAATGCAAGGAAAGAAAATCCTTTAAAACTGATATACATAGTTAAGAAAAACAAATTCCCATGGTGGCCATGTCCAAAAATATATGTCTCAAATGAATTTAGTATTGAAATCACATTGTGTGACAATAGTACATCTCTTGGAGGGCATGTAAGATACTGAATAAGGAATACAAGTAGAAAGATAATGAAGTGACTATAACATAGGGCTTTGGTTGTTGTGGAGTCGTTTCAGTCACGTCTGACCCTTCACGATCGCATTTGGGGTCTTCTTGGCAAAGATACTGGGGTGGTTTGCCATTTCTTTGTCCAGCTCATTTGACAGATGAAGAAACTGAGACAAACAGGGTTAAGTGACTTGCCCAGGGTCATATGACTATTAGGCGTCTGAGTCAGATTTGAACTCAGCTTCTCTTGACTCTAAGGCCAGTGTTCTATCCACTAGGTGACCTAGCTTCCCTTAATACATGCATACATACATTGCACATATATATGTATATATACATATAATATGTATATTACAGGGGTTCTTAAATTTTCACCCCAAACATTTTTTAACATTTCAAATCCATATTTGACTTCCTTTTTAATCTTATGTATTTTATTTTTTGCATAAAAGTGCATGATTAGAGGATCCACAGGCTTTACCAGAATACACCAGGACATACATAAAAAGGGAAAAGAATCATGATGTAGGAGCTTCTGAAACTCTAAGATAGATATCTGGGAAAAATCAGTCAATAAGCCTTCCACTGTGGGTCACTCATTAGTTGCTAAGCAAGTTGAAATTCTTCTCAGGGAGATCACTGAGGACAATGTAAAATGAAGGTGGTGTGAGACAGGTGTAGAAACACTCTCTTCTGGAGCTAATGGTTTAATGCCTGCAGCAACAGTAGTAGATGACCCATTCAGTTAGATCAGGTTTACCAGGTTTCAGGACAGCATGTCCTGAGTGTGCTCTTACCTGGAAAGGAATACTGAGTCTCAGAGAGGACATGCTGAAGGTAGCAAGGAAATACAGATAGAGCACAGTGCCTGGCATATGGTAAGGGCTTAATAAATGCTTATTGATTGAACAAAGTGGAGAATCAGAGAGGCTTCTGGGGATCCTCTGCTTTCCATCTTGTATGCACCATGAAAGTGCATTGCCCCTGAATGTTTGTGGGAGATGGAGAGTTTGGGGGAGCTGAGAATGTAGAAGACAGGTATGAGATATTCATGGTTACCTTTGAATGTGAGAGGGAAAGGCTTCTAACTTTGTGTTTAATTTAGAGAGGCTACATCAGAGAAAAAATGGCAACAAAAGTATGGACCACACTGGGATGACCGAGATCTCGGGGCCATAGATGATGAAATACTATGCTTCCATGCATGGTGCTGGTTCAGCAGAGAGAACAGTCTCTTAACTACTTCTAGTTGATATAAGCAGTCAAGGAGAATGACGGAAAGAATATTAGGAAATATTTCATGTTGGTCCCAGGAAATATCATCTAGAAGGGGAAGCAATGACCAAGAGGGACGGTGGCTGAAATCAATGAGTTCAGGTGGAGGAAGCTTAGGTAGCACCTTCAGGAAACCAGAAGAGCATGCAGGGCCACTTCTGGAGAGGAAGAAAGTCCAGAACCAGAGGTCAGAGGTCTAAGTTGGAAATGCACCCAAAGGGACCACACTGTCGTTTTGTTACAACTATGGGTAAGAAGAGTCACTTAACCTTCTTGGGTCTCCGTGTCCTCATGTCTAAAGTGAGAGTGTTGGAACAGAAAGCCTCTGAGGTTTTTTCCATCTCTGGATCCTTTGTGCTTTGGGTGCATGTGAGAAAGAAATCCAGAACTGTTTCGTCCTAACTTGAATGAAATGTTGACCACAAGGGGATAGACGTGTCAATTACCTGACTGGATTGGAAGAACTATCTAGAGCCAAAGACTTGGTGGCTATTATTGGAAATTTATGAGGAAAGAAGCCAAAATTACAGTGTCTCTCAATGATGTGGGTCATGGTGGAGAAGAACCAAAAGCAGATCAAAAAAGGTCTGAATTCTCTGGTCCCACTTGGAATTTCTTGGGATGAACAATGGAAGCATACCTTTAAGGTCTTAATCAGGTGCCTCACATACGCACCAGTGCTGACATTTTCAGAAAAAAATACAATTCATTTATTACAAGTTGATGCCACCCTAGAGGCATGTGACTCAGGTGCACCCACCACTGGAAACCTACTCTATCTGCCAGATTCACTTATTTACAATGAAACTCATTATTTTATCCACAATTTAACGTTTGTGAATTTGAAGTGAGCTGTCACTGATATATTCTGGGATCATGTATATGGAATTCAAGTCCACGTATGGATAGAGAACACTCCACTGAAGTATATTTTGACGAGAACTAAGTAGAATGCTATTAGCAAGAGATGGGTATTAGAGATGAGCTTAGCATGCATTGCCAGCCAGGAAAGGCTGACACAGATACAGTAGAGTCTTCTATGTCTGAATTAAGTGTAATATTGATGGAGGGGGTAAATGTAGGGATATCACATGCCCATATTATGAAGGGATCAAGGATATGAATTTTAAAAAGTTCATGTGAGAGTTTGGGGCTTTTGCACAGAGAGGGTGCCATCCCTGGAGAAATGGTTATGGCATCAAACCATTCCCCTTTGCCCAGACTATCCATATATGACTGGCAATGAGCCTAGCTGCTGGATGAATATCTATAAGAAATGATATGACAGGGACTTAAACTGAGCTTTTCGGGCTCTTTGAATGGCTGGCAATAGAGTATTGTATCAGATGGTAGGTGAAGTGCAATAAGGGAGTTGGCAGTACAGCAGTCCCACTGATCATGGCTGTGAAAGAGGTTACTGATGACTCTTGACATTTGGGACAAGAGAAAGCTCTGGAGGCTGGTGTAGACAAGGTCCTGTTAGCCCAAGATAGTGCCACATGTATGTGAAAAGTGAGTTCTGGGCTCTGTGTGTTCAGCAGAAAGGATTACTCACCAATGTGTGATGCCTTTCTGGAGAGGGAAAGAACCATTCTGACTTGGAAGCCTACATATGTACAACAGACTTCCTATCTGTAGAGGAGGACAGGAGAAGTATGGGTGACATCCTGCTGGTGACTGTCACTTTCACTCGGCCTATCCATTCAGAAACCACAAGGCCCTTATAAAAGCCGGACCATCATGGAGAGGCACCGTTTAGTGTATGGCTTTCCCGCAGTGTCCATTCTGATTGAGGTCAAGGCTTTGGAAGCAAATTGCTGAAGAAGATGCATAATCATGACATCTAGTCATTCCATGCCATCCTTAAGGAGACAGAGAGACAGTATTTTAATTATGCATTACTGTATTGAACATGCATAGGGCCCCAGCACCCGAGCAAAAGGCTCAGTGGAATCAGCTGTGGCCTTTTATTGTGCATATGTATAATGACAGGACAGCTAGGTGGCACAGTGTATAGAGTTGGTACCTGAGTCAAAAAGAGCTGAGTTCAAATATGACCCCATTCACTTGCTAGCTGCATGACCCTGGTCAAATCACTCAGCCCTTTTTGCCTCCGTCTCGTCATCCATCAAATGACATGGAGAAGGAATGGCAAACCACTCCACTTACTTTGTCAAGAAAACTCCAAAATGGGGTCACGAAGAGTCAGACATGACTGAAATGACTGAATGGCAACAACATAGATTATACTAAGAAAAATATCCTAGGATTTATTCTGTACCCCCTGAGGTTTGGGTGAGAGCCACATTTACTTACTGATCTGTACTTTGGAATCTCAGGAGATTGAGATGTGGAAACTCACATAACATTACTAAGCCGAGACCTACTGTTGACTTATGGCATCAGCACAAAGAGAAGCAAGCAATGGTATGAGGCTCCTTAGCCATCAAGAACTCTAGCCTGTGTATAGAGTACACTACAAAACTTGGTCCAAGGAAAATCCAAGAGAGCAGCCATTTCCTGGCAAGTAGTTGACAAATTGAGTGATGTGCCAGTTTGCAAATAGATCCAGAGACTATAAAATAATAAGTCCAAGGTGCTATCATCATGTTCTACACACATTGCCAATGCAAAGATAATATATTGCAACCACCTGCCTGTTGCCCACAGGGAATATGGTTGGACTCTGATGTTGAGGAGAATAGGGGTAATTGAGAACTGAGGAATGAATTCTATAAAAGGCCAACCCACCAGTCATAAATGGCACCAGGCATTGGTTACTATCTTAAGGATCTGCATGAAGATTGTGGCCTGCTTGGGAGTTATGGAAACCTTATGAGACCAATCCAGGGGTCATCTGGTAAGTGGTGTCAGGACTGAGTTCTGAGGTTGCCCTTTTGTGTCTAATGCTCTACCTGTAAAATCCCAAAGGGAACTGAAGTCACCTTCTGCAGAACCTGATTCATTAGGGGATAGAAATGGTACCAGCCAGCCCAGATCACCCACAAGCCTAGGAATGGGACTATGGGCCACAGACCTGAGGATACCCTGGATGCAGAATGATAGGAGTCGCCACAGAAGTACCAGGACTCTGTGACCAATGACCAGACTGACAGGCGAAGCTCCCAGGGTAATGGGAAAAGATGTTAAATGTGAGCAGGCAATGCCTATGGATAAAGTATCTGTAGTGAAACTTCGTGTATAGCTCTGATATGTGATGCCATCATCTTTTTTGCAGACTGTGTATCTGCACCACTGGGTGCAACTGTGACACTTGATAGCATGTATTATGTACCTACTGTGACTTCTGGGTTGGTGTATCATGCACATCTCATAACAATTTGAAGGGACTGCACTTTTTAAAAACTGGGGTTGGAGAAGAAGTGAGAGAGAGGAAATCTGAGTGAAAAGACTACATTTTTCCCATGTGATGCTGGGTCTCACAGGTAAGCTTAATGGCAGTTCTTGGGATTTATGTTTCCACAGGATTGCCTGTCTATGATGCAAGGTGAGTGTGTTAAGGGATGATTAAGAGAAAGCAGCAAAGCCACAACACCGAGATTGGTGGTGGATCCTGCATCATGGAGCCAACCCAGAACAGAGCACTGAATGGGCTAGATGGTCAGGTTGTTGGCTGGGATATGGGCAGATGACACAAAAGAACTGTAAAATTTGCCCATGTCTACCATGGGAGGAGCTGCAGCCAGGGAGCAAAGTGACAAGAAGGACCTCCAAGCAGCCAATGACAAGAGCAAGCAGGAAGAGATGGGTAACCAGATCCCAGCTCTGGAGGCATGCAGCTGGGCACTGGGCATGACGGTCCTCCTGGGAGATTTTGCTCTGCTCTTCCTAGTTTGTAGGCAGGAACCTGGAGGGAGGAAGCTTCCTTCTTGGATTGTACTGGGGAAGACGGGAATGGGAATGCACCTTTGAGGAACAGGCACTGAGAAAGTTGTTTATTATATTATGTTCCAGTTTCTGTTCCAATTAAATGCTTTTTTTTATAAAAAAGAATTCCATGCTATTATTTATCTTGATTTCTATTGTGATGCTAATAATTGAATACTCAGATCTGAGTAGCCTTTAGAAATTCCGAGTATCTGATGTGTGGGGGCAAAGTGAGCTGAGCCAGGTGACTTTTCAGAGAATTATCCCTTCCCCCACCAATATGAACCCAAATTCTTGAGAGGCAAGGGCTGTCTGGCATATGGGACTATTTGTGTGACACATGGTAATTATACTGCTTTGGGGTTATATTTTATATTTCTTTATGAGAGCATAAAACAATCAACATACATTTGTACACTTACTTTCCTAATGGTAAATGGAAAGAAAAAAGCACGAATTAGTTGTGTTTTAAAGAACAAGTATACGGAAGTAATCCTTTCAAAAAGATACAAAGGGCTAATAAAGGGGGATATTTAGAATTAAGATCTTGAAGATTGATGGTGTAAACATTTTGAGTCAGAAATGGCATATTACGATTCCCCGTTTTTAGTGTTTTCAAAGCCTTGAGGTTAGATTAAGGCTCACCTGAGGAGTATTTACACCAGTGATCAATTTGCGAATATAACATTTTCTTATTCTGAAATTACCACAGGAGTAAGAAGGGAACATTTGAATGAATGAAAACATCATCCAAAAGCAAAATAATCTTTGCCCTCAGGAAGTTTACATTCTAATAAGGAGAGACAACACATAAAGAGGACGGTGACCAGAGAGACATGGAAGGCAGGGTGTACCCAGTGGGAACACACAATAAGTGTCAAGGTGAATGGCAGGAAGATGGGTGGGGTGGAATATGAAATGTGACACATGGTAGGTATGGGCTAGAGAAAGCAGCTCACCTAACCATGGGGCTTGTGCCTATCCATTCATCAATAAGGTCAGGGCCTACCCTAGGGTGGGAGTTCCAGAGGGGAGTGGGTTAAGTAACCTAGGAGATGATCCAGAGGATGTAGTTGCAAATTGAGTGGTAATAAGATGAATGCAGGTGAAAGAGGGACGTCAAAAACATGGTCTGTATAGTGACTAGAAGAGAGATGATGTAGGAAACTGACCCAGTGCTATGCAATTTATAATCATTCTTGTCTTAGTTTGTCATTTGGCAGAAGGACATCATCTCTCCCCTCTTTCACTCTCCCTCTTCCTTCTCTCTCTCCCTCCCTTCCCCTTGGGGAATGCTTTCATAATATGACGTCCATAGAGACCTTGGAGGTTCTTGGAGAAGTTCCTGACAAATACGGTGTTGTAAGTCGTTACTCATTTGATTTATATACTCAGAATCAATGAAATGGTCTCCCATACAGGACCCATGAATGGTATGGGAAGTATTTCCATAAAGCCTACCCTTAATTTATTGATTTAAAATAGTTTGACTTTTCATGTTAATTTTCCTTGCCTTGATCAAACTTCCTAGCACCCCTGAAAGGTAGGGATTGCTTTCCCCTTGCAGATAGGAAAGCTGAGGCTCAAAATTGAAGTGACTTGCTTACTAGTCACATTACTAGTAAATACTGGAAGAAAGATTTGAACTCAGATCTTCCCATTGCTAGTATTCTTATTGAGACTCATTATTCACATCTTGAACAATTAGAAACAAACTAAGGAGGCATAAGAGATAATAAATGTCAGGAATTCAGTTTATTTCTTAAATGTTTTCAAAATGCTTAAGCAGTTAAAATGCTCTAAGAGTCCTTGAAGAGAGCCACTGTGGTCAAATTGTATAGGTTTTTAATCTGTTAATTAAATTTTAAAATGAGATAAAATGAAGGAGATGAGGGTTTTCCCCCTTTCAATCTTGAGAGAAATAAAGCAGTTTGATCACTTTAAGTATAACAAAAAAGGGATATATTTAATTCATAGATCATTGGTATTTTCCTAACAACCAGCTAGCTCAATGGTATTCAGCTCAAACAGAAATGGAGAGCACTAAATCATATATATAAAGATCCCTTTGGGCCCCATATTGACTTTGAAAATTACATTAGCATATCTATGTTTGATTGTATTTTTATTTATTTTGTTAAATATTTCCCAGTTTCATTTTTTTTATCTGGTTCTGTTGGACTTCTCTGAGCTAGGTGACTGCTTCAAAAGGCGTATGACATTACTAAGAATCAAGATTGAGGCGACATGAAGTCTACAGTGCTCTACGGTAGGGACCCCTAGAGAAGATGATCCTGGTCCTCCTTCCCCATTTCTAGCCTATTTTTTTCGCAAGGGTTTCACCTGACTGATCCATATTAGGTCAATGGAACTTCTAAATTTAGGATAATTTTTCAATATCAATCATTTTCTAGTTGTGTTTAGGAATTTATCCCATGGAGGATAGATGACTAGAAAGGTGAAGGGATTCCCCCCCAATCTTTGGTATCTGCTTCAACATAATTAGAGGCTCCTAGTGTTGGAAGGGACCTTTGATGTGATATTTACCAATCCTCCATCTGATGAAGGAATTCTCTTTACAACATCACCAAAGAAAAGCCATCCAGCCTTTTCTGGTGATAGGGAGCTCACTATCTAGGCTGTTCACTTTTGATCATTTTTGAACCATTTGAATTAGTCAAACCTTCTTCCTTAAGTTAAGTTGAAATTCATCTTTCTATACTTTCTACAAATTGATCCATGTCTTTCTTCCTTGTGGAAGAATAGCACAGAATAAGTCTCATCCCTTTTCCTGATGACAGGAAATATTTGAAAATAGCTGTCTCCTCTGAGACTTCTCTTTCCTAACCTTTTATTTTTGAATTGGGGTTAAGGGACACATGAGGTCTCACAGCTAGAAAATGTCTGAGGTGGAATTTGAACTCAGGTCCTCCTGACTTTAGGACTTGGGTCATTCCATCCACTGCACCACCTAGCTGCCCTCTCTTCCAGTCTTAACATTCTTAGGCCATTCAAATGTCCCCCACATAACATGGTTCTCAGGGCGCCTGCCTGGTCGCCTCTAGTTTGTCAACATCCCTCAAATATGGTGCCCTGGACTGAGCACAGTGCTCTGGAGGCTATCTAATCAATGCAGAGCGTGTCTATTTACCCAGACTCTTCCATCCCTTGGTCTGGAGACTGGAGATGGTCGCTAATGCAGCCCGAGATTGACTTTGCTTTTTTATTGCCATCTCATACTCTTGGCTCCTCTTGACTTTGTGGTCAACTAAAATGATGAGGTCATCTGCATATAAAACATTCTTGAGCCAGTTCTTGCTCATTCTGTGCCTTCCAGTTCATTAAAAAAAAAAGAAAGGTACACGATTTATATTTTTTCCTGTAAGTTTCTTCTTTTCATATTTGGTTTATGGTTCTAGATTGGTGGAATCTCTTTGATCCTGCTTGATGGTACAATGGATAGAGTGCTGGGCCCAAAGTGAGGAAGACCTGAGTTCAAATCCTGCCTCAGACACTTACTGATTAGCTGTGTGACTCTAGTCAAGTCATTTGACTTTTGTTTGCTTCAGTTTCCTCATCTATAAAATGGGGACAAGAATATACCTACATTCTGTCCAGGGATTGTCTTGAGGATCAGATGAGATAATACTCGTAAAGCTCTTAGCACAGTGCACATAGTAGTTACTTAATTAATATGTGTTGCCTTCCTTCCTTTCTGAATCCTGATTTTGTTATCTAATATATTAGTGATCTTTTTCACCTTTTTGTTATTTGAAAATTGAATAAATATTATCTCTAGCTCTCTATGTCATTGCAAATATCGAATAAGATTTTGGTCAAGGATTGAGCTCTGAGGCACACCACCACACTGATGCGGATCCATTGGTAAGCAGTCCATAGAGGCTATTGTCCATATGAGTCCATGGAGCTATTCTCCCTTCACCGGCCATCTCTTCATCTTCTCAAAAAGAATACAATTTTAAATGCGGAGAAATTTTCGATTTCCTTCTCCAGCTGATTTTATAGATGACAAAACTGAGGCAAACAGGGTTAAGTGACTTGGCCCGGGTTGCACAACTGGTAAGTGTCTGAGGCTGGATTTGAATTCAGGTCCTCCTGACTCCAGACCCAGCGCTCTATTCACAATTCTCCCTAAAATCAGAGCATCATAGATTTAGAGCTGGAAAGGCCCTCACAGATCATCTGTTTGACAGGTGATGAACTGACCTTCAGAGATTAGATGTGATGGAGGTAAGGGTTGCAGCCAGTACATGAACCCATGTTCTCTTTCTACAGATTCAGCACACTTTCCATTTTATTTAAAAATTAACCTGGCTTAAAAAAACAAAAGGCAGGAGAAAGACTTTCTTCACCTGGGCTGGGGCTTTTCTGCTCCTTCATTTTCTTCCAATCACAGAATGTTTAAGAAAGTGGCCATTCTGCTAAAGCTTTGGGGTGGGAGGCTTTCCAGGCTTTGTTCAGAGGTATTAAATCCATGGATTAAGCCTCTGAACTGTCTTTGAGGCCAGGGAGAATAACAGTGTCCTTTATAAGCATCTTGGTTTTCTGTTGTGTTGCTTTTTTTTTTTTTTTAAATGAAATCTACTGGGTCCTATCAGTCTGTGGTTTGTCTGCTCTGGTTTTAGTAAACTCAGGATGGGGTTGGTTAGGACATTCCAGCCTTCTGAAGGTGGAGTCTGCTGACCTTTGACCCGGACTGTGTTCTACAGATAGTGTCAGAAACAGCCCCAAACCAGAGTACTCAGAAAATCAAAGCTAGGCAGAGCAAGGAGAGGGGGGAGGGTATGGGCAGTGGGGAGGGGGAAGCAACAGGCCCAGTGTTCAGTCAGTTCTACTGCTTGAATCACCACTGTGTCAATAGGTGATAAATCAAGAGTCATATTTACTGATTAAAATTACAGACTCCTACGGGAAACTGTATAAACAGCTTTCAGAACAAAGTCTGCGAGGCCGGAGCAGAGCCGAATCCTTCTAAGCCTTGGCCAGTCATGTCTGCCTTCAGCCAACTCTTTGACCCAGGGGTCATGGAGAGAGCAAGTTTCTTCACTAAAGGCAGACTTCCTATACACAGATCCAAATATTTATAGGGAAAACTTGAAAGGGTGATGGGAGGAGAAGCATTGTTAGGATTCACATCTATTCACAGAAGATCCTAATTTTCTTCTTCTTTTCTTTAGTCTCCAGTCTGTTCTAGAGCTGTGGTAAGGATTCAGAGCATGTGACCTGTGCCCCTGTCAGTGAGGGTCCCCATATCCTACCCTCTGCCTGTGACTATCAAGGGAGGAAGCAAGGGACATGAGTGGGCATGAAGCCATTTCCACATCTTTACCCAGTGGCCAAAGCTAAATTTTTGTTTTTAGCTAGTATAATTCTGCTCTCTCTAGAACCTGATTTGCAGAATTTTTTCTTGTGTACCCCCTGGCAGATTTCTCTAGGGAACCACAATGGTACTTTTTTCACCCTCAGGGTGGTGGCCTAATTCATAGATGGTTGTCTTTAAGTCACTATTAAATGTATTAACCTCTCATTGCTTCTTGAGTCAGAATATTGCCTTGTGGATATTTCAGATGGCAATTTGAGTTGTCGCCATAACTCTGAGCTCATGAAGACTGGGTTCAATCTTGCGAGTTTCTCAGTCTATGGTTTATGCCCCACACCCAAGGCTCCCCTGGGAATGGCAGAATTCAGCTAATTTTGTCCCCACAGGGGATTTCCCCAGACTTTGGCATCTTTTTATCATGGCGCTCAGTTCCCCTGCAAGCATTCAGGCCAGCAGAATATCTGAGATCATGGTTCATTTAACCTCAGAGAAAACAAAAAAGACTCATATCCAAGCCAACAAATACTCAAGCCAACTCCCCATTCATTGCTGATGGGGCTCAGCTTTTCCTAGGGAGTTATATAATTGTTCAGACTTCTAGAACTACCCTGGATGAGAATTCTTAGCAAGGAGAAAGATCTCAGGGTTGCTAGAGAGTCAAACAACATCCCTTTGGGGACCTTGCTCCTTCTTCTGGCTCTGTGCCCGAGGGCTTCTTGGTTTGAGCTCCTGTAACTCCTAGTTTGAAAATGGCCCCTGGTTTGGTCTAGGACTCCTGGCAGCTCCAATCTTGCCTCTCTGGGCACATGTCCCCCTGAAGGGGCTATGCGGTTGTCTGGGCAGAGCTCTCTCTAGGGAGCTACGTCTGTGTTTATATGTAGACCCTTCTCCTCTCAGCTCTCTTGAGTTCGTGTATGGCACCCTTTCAATGGCTTTAGTTATAGATGGATATGTACTTACCATTACCCTTGGCCCCATTTTTTCATGGAGATTTCCAATGCTTCTACTGAAGGGGTGGGGAGAGATATTGAGTGATTAGAAAAAACACGGGCAATATTATTACACCAAGTCCATGAACATCAATACTACCTCTCATATGACTTCTTTTTTATCTCTATGAAATATTTATGAGAATGACCTATACACATATTGAAGGTATCCTTGATGAAATTTTCTCCAGCTGACTGCAACTTTAAAGTAATACAGTTGACTGTGAAAGGAACATAAGATCCTCTGGTACTGATTTTTTATTACCTATATGAAGGATTTGATTTGATAATGCAAAATACCACCTTAAAGACGCATCTCTAACAAGGTGTCTTTCTTCCATGCATATGCCAAAATCAAACAAGATTTCTTGAAAGAAGTAACAATAAAGATGAGTTTGAAAAAAACATTATCAACTTAATAATCTCAAATGGGACCTAGAACATAGAAGTATTTACCAGTGCCATGGAGAATTTTCCTGCAGAGATTGAATTCTTGTTTGCTTACGGCACTGTGCTAATTTCAAGTATAACAATAGTACAGGGCCTATCCTAATATTACTCAAGCCTGCAAGGGGACAGGAGACAATAGCATCAACAACAACCACAAACCCACATAAGACCTTGTCAGGTATCAGGATCATATTTGCATCCTAGAAGGCATTTGGTAGGATGTGTCCCCTCAAGTGTCCCCCAGCTCTCCTCCATTCAGTCATCACATCAATTTTCCTAAAAGCACAGGTCTGTGCTAATGTTCTATTGTACTATTGTTCCATAAGAAATGATGAGTAGGCAGATTTCAGAAAAACCTGGAAAGACTTGCACGAACTGATGCAGAGTGAAGGGAACAGAACCAAGAGAACATTGTACATAGTACAGTGTGCGATGACTAACTTTGATAGACTTATCTCTTCTTAGCAATACAAGGATATAAGATAACTCCAGAAGACTCATGATGGAAAATGCTATCCACATCCAGAGAAAGAACTATGGAGTCTGAAGGCAGATCAAAGCATACTATTTGCTCTTTTTTATTTCTTATTTCTTGTGGTTCCTCCTTTGGTTCTGATCCTTCCTTACAATATGATTAATGTAAAAAAAAAAAAAGAAAAGAAAAAGCACAGATCTGATCATGTCACATGGAATTCAGTTAGTTCCAGTGACTTCTTATCACCTCCAGTATCAACATTAAGACTCTCAAAGGCCTTGATAATGTGGTCCCCTTTACCCCTCCAGTCTTCTTCCATCTCCCTTCCTCCCCCATACCCTGCAGTCCAGTAACACCAGACTCCTCTCTGTTCCTTGCACAAGATACTTCATCCCCTGACTCTAGTCATTTTCATTGGCCATCTCAGATGTGCATCATTTTCTTCCTCCTCACCTTCATCTCCTATCCTACTTTCCTTCTTTCAAGTTGCAGCTAAAATCCCATCTTCTGCAAGAAGGCGTTCCTGATTCCTGTGCATGCTAGTGCCTTCCCTTTGTTGATTATCTCCCATCTATCCTGTCTATATCTTGTTCGCACACGGTGGTTTGCATGTTGCCTCCCTCTGTTAGATTGTGCCCTTCCTGAGCATAGCAGGGCCTGTGTTTTGCTTTATCTGGTGTCTCGGCATTTAGCACAACACCTGACACATAATAGGCACTTAATAAATGCTTGTTGATTGACTGTCCATTCAACAAAATCCATAACCAAACAAAAAAGTGTGGCTTAATAAATAAAGAATAATTATTGTCTAGGATGCAATGTGTGGTTGGAGGGTTAGCCTATGGAATCAAGTCATGGTATTGGACAATAAGGAGGTCAAATCAGCCAATACTTAAAGGAATTAATTCAGGCTATTCACTGGAAGGTCAAATACTGAAGCTGAAGCTTAAATACTTTGGCGGCATAATGAGAAGATGGTACTCATTGGAAAAGACTCTGATATGGGCAAAAGGAGAAGGGGATGGCATAGGATGAGATGGGTAGATAATGTCACGGGAATAACAGAAGTGAACTTGGACAGACTTTGAGAGATAGTAGAGGACAGAAGGGCCCAGCATGCTATATATGGTCCATGGAGTCATGAAGAATTGGACATGACTGAATGACTGAACAAAAATAACAACAGCAACAGCATGCATGTCATAGACAGACACTAGAGTTAGATAACAAGTTAGGCCCAGAATTGTAAAAGAGGAAGACAGGAGATTGTACTAAATATACGAAACTGAATAGCACTTTCAACTGTTCCCAGGTGCTTGACGACTTGTAACACATGATGACTTGTAACACAACTGTTCTTTCAGCAATGCCAACATGTGAACCATGGAAAACCACAATCTCCAAAGTATCAAAACTGCAAGTTGTACAAGGGGCAATGGAGAGAGATCGATGGTATGTGTAAGTAATTTGTAGTGTCATCAATGATGATTTACATGCAAAAATGTTGTCAAGGAAACGTCTGCTAAGAAAGGGGGTGGCCAGTTACATAGTTAGAGGGGGTTAATAGTTAGAAAGCTAGAGGGCTGCAATGGCACTCATAAAACTGAGGAGGTCCTCTGTGAAGGATTTCTGGGAAGCGACGGACAAAATCTGTATGGAATGAGGCCTAAGGACCATTGTGCCAAGGCACCACCAGCATGTGGATTTTCTTTGCTTAACTCTACTTGGTTATAAGGGAAGGTTTTATTGGGATGTGGAGGAGAATCATTGGGAAGCAACAGAAGTAGTTTTTAAAAGTACAAGTGAAACTTTTGTTTTCAAGATGCCATAGAAGGGTTATAATATGTAACAGTTATAAAAATAATACCGTTAATGTAGCACTTGAATGTTTTCAAAGTGCTTTACAAGTATTATCTCATTTGATCCTTATAGCAATCCTAAGGAGTTCCATACTATTATTATTTCCATTTTTACAGATGAAGAAAATGAGGCTGATGGAGGTTACTTGACCTGCTTAGAGTCACACAACTAGTAAGTATCTGAGACGGGGTTAGAACTGAGGTCTTCCTGATGCCAAGTCTGGACTCCAGACCCAGCGTCACCTTAGCTGCCCAGACACTGGACAAGTATTCATATTGATGAGATGACAGGTCAGCTGACATCTGACCATTTTTAGCCATTTTCTCAGTGTGACTTTCTCCCATGACTTTCTCACACACGCAAGCTACAGAAGCAATTCTCACTCATAGTTCTCCATGTATGGTGACCACTGATTTCAAAGGAACTTGAGTTTAAGACAAAATAAACCTCAGAGATGAATAAAAAAAAAGTAGAGGATTATCTCTCTATGTAGCACCAACAAATATGAAGGTGTGTTTTGAAGTCTGATTTCCTTGACCTTTTCCTAGGTGTTAGGAAGAAGAGGAAATAAAGAAAATACCAAATGGGGCATTTAAAAGTTCATTCTTTGGCTTTTAAAAGGCAGTGGTGTATAATCAAATGCCTGCATAATTACCTAGATGCGTTCTGTGTTCTTTTGGAACAATGTTTCTGTAAACTAAGGTGAATGTTGCTTCAGCTTTTCCTCTCTGGAGGAATTCATCAAGTCTTTATCCCTGTCAGAGTGAATTCTTTGGCCAGACTGTCTCAGAATGTCCATCTCGCTCCATCGGCCTCCGGAGACTGTTGATGTTACGGCTTAGACGTCACATGCTGTCCTTAGGCTCTGGAAAGCACTAAGATGTCTTTTTTTTTTTTTTAAAGGAAGCTTTGTTTATAACCCGTTCACTTCTGAGCTTCCTCGGCACAGTTTCCAACTTATCTTTGGATGAAAGCACATTTTTAAGACATGGAGAAATTAATGACAGTTTCACAACATGGAAAATGGGTTGTGTGAGAGGCTTGGGGGCGCTTTGCTCTCGTTCAGGCAGCCCAAAAGTCCCTATTTGCCCTGTAATATCACAGTCTTAAGCCTTTAAACTGAAAACAGTTTTAAAACAGGCGAAGGCTCAGAAATTATGCCATTACGGGAAACCATGAAGATGGTCAGAGGGAGCCAGGGCTTGAGTCTGAAAAAAAGAAGGCTGGTTCATTTCCTTGGCATGTTAACCAGAAGTTTCGGGCCTACCATTTCATCTCCTGCTTAAGGTTGTTTGTTGGTCTTCTTATGGATACTGTGCCTTTGAAGAAACTATTTCTTTCATTTTATCTGATAAATTCTCTGCTGATGCCTGTACATTCAGTTTTTCTCTTTGTTTAAGCACGTCAGTTTACCAAGGGTCTAATGATAAGACCAGACAGTATCACACGTGGGAGATCATCTCTCGGGGTCCAAACTGCCGATTGTTTACCAAGAGGGGCAATGTAATGAGGGTCTTCCAGCATCCCCTTACAATGACCCCTTAGCCACAATGGATGTTTAAGCAGTACAGACATGATCTCTCCAAGTTATCAGCATTTTGCTTATGGTACCTTTGAGAACAACTTATGTCAAAGGCCAAATAAGCAAAATTGAGTGTTACTGAATAAAATTGTTTTCAAAGTCCCTTCCAAGAGTAGGTACCAGAAATACAGTAGTAACTTGTGACCAGGCTAATGATCTCATTCATAAAGCTCCTTTAGTCTGGTTTTTATAGCCCTTGCCACTTCTAAACCAGAAGGTACTGGGTCCTTCAGTCTGTCCACAAGTATTTATTAAGCATTTACTTTGTTCCAGAATGATGCTAAGTTCTGAGAATACAAAGAATGGAAGAAATATTGCCTCTGCCTTCAAGGAGCTTACATTCCAGTGGGGGAGAAAACATGAAAATAGCAATGTAACCACAGGATATATGCAGTGTAAGTGTAAGGGAATGTCCGAGGCAGTAGAGGGGGAAGAGGTATAGTGATTTCAATCATGGGTCGTAACGAAGTTATACTCTGGAACACTTTCCAGGTGAAGCATCTTCTGAAAGTTTCTCTCTTTTTTTTTTGAGGGGGAAAGACAAGGTAATTGGGGTTAAGTGACTTTCCCAAGGTCACACAGTTAGTGTGTCAAGTGTCTGAGGTCGGATTTGAATTCAGGTCCTCACTGCTCTATTCACTGCGCCACCTAGTTTCTCTCTTAAATCAGAATCCTCACGTGTTAGCCTCTTGCTAGTGAGCTAGTTAGCTCTTTGTCATCCTAGCTAGTATCTTTTAACTTGTAAAGAAAACCTGAACAGATTGGGCCATACGTGGGTGCCATGGCATTAAAATTTCATTTCATGAAGAGCAGGGGCATTTAAAAAAAGCCAGAAAAACTTACATGAACTGATGCTTTGTACACAGTAGCAACAACATTGTGTGATGACTGACTTTGATAGACTTGGCCCTTTTCAGCAATGCCAGCAGCTAAGATGATTCCAGAAGACTCATGATGGAAAATGTATCCACATCCAGAGAAAGAACTATGGAGTCTGAATGTAGATTGAAACATACCATTTGCTCTCTTTTGTTTTGTTTTGTTTCTTTTTTTCTCGTGGTTCCTCCCATTGGTTCTAATTCTTCTTTATAACATGACTAAAGTGAAAATATGTTTCATATGAATATATATGTAGAGCCTATATCAGATTGCAGGCCATCTTGGTGAAGGGGGAGGAGAGGAAGGGGGAGAAAATTTAGAACTCAAAATCTTACGGAAATGAATGTTGAAAACTAAAAATACATTAATTAATTAATTTAAAAATTTCATATCATTTTATAGGGCCAAGATGGAAGGGATCTAAGCGGTCATTTAGTCCAGTCCTTTCATTTTATAAATAAAGTAACTGAGGCCCAGGGAATTTAAGTGGCAAGCCCAACATGAATCAGTGGCAGAGGCAGGATGTGAACCTAGATTTCTTGACTTCATGTTCAAGTGTGCTTTCCACTGCATCATGCTACCTCATTCTAAAAATGGGAAACTCACGGAAAATTATTCCCTGACCAGGTCCCCAATAATTGAACAAAATGGAGGAAAGAAGTGGTTATCTGGATAAGTGAAGAAAAAATTCTGCCTCTTCCTCAATTGGCCTATTAAGTTAATTTAATAGTTATGCAATGCAGTCTATAAACTAATAATGGCCATTGTTTCAGCTTCCCTTTTCAAACTTGAACTTCGACTTTGACAGGAGAGGAAACAGATTTGTCAGCACAGACATGCCATTGACAGTCAGGAAATACTAACAGACAAATCTTTGGGTGAGCAGAATCCAGAAACTTTGCCTCCACTGTCCAACTGTATCAGAATAATTACGAAATGTGCTTTCCTGACTGCTAATCCTCTCCTGTTCATTTCTACAAATAGCTACACAAAATAAATATTTCAAAATAAATCTCCTCTGCTTGTTCTTCGGATCTGAAGTGACTCACTTCTCTCCCCCTCCCTCTTCTCAGTGCAGTTTCCCTCTGTCTGAATTTATATGCCTTGTGTTTTTCTACCTCAATTCTTTTCCCAGACCACTTTCCATTCGCCCTCTATATCAACTGATTCCAAATGAAAATGTTTCCCTTGTCTCTCGTCTCCAGAGAACATTTTCCCCTCAGCCCAGGCTCATGGAACCCTTGGCTTTCTTTAGAGATCACATTAATTGTCAAATTGTCACTTCCTAAGGGAAGTCTATTGTGATCCCTGATGAGGTTAGTATTTTTCCTTCACCACAAAAATTATTTGTGTCCATTTTGCATGTACTTTAAGTGTAATTTTTTGTGTATATATTCCTCCCCCCCCTTAACAAAATGTAAGTGTCACAAGGGGAGGAACTGGGTTGTCACTTTGTCTCTGTATCCCCAGGACCCAGGCCAATTTGCCAACGCACAATGCCTGGCAAATGGTAGGCACTTGATAAGGACTCGTTGAATGAATGAATGGTCACAGATCTGAAGAGTCACCCCTTGGGTCTTGATTTTAGCGTAAGCCTGACACCTAAAGTATCAAACCATAAATGAAGTCAGAGAACTTGAGCATGGCTCCCAAAGATGGCTTTTACTACTTCTGGGGTAATCTTGAACTTTACCTCTTGGGACTCACTTTGAAACTTACAGTTCCAAAAGCTATGATCCAGTAAGGAAGACTAACATTTTTGGGAAACCAAGGCTCAAACAAATATCCAGTGAGTCAAATGATTCCCTGAATCTTGAAGCAGCTAGGTGATAATGGTAGATAGCATCAGGAACAACTGAGTTCAAATCCAGCCTGAGACATTCATTAACTGTGAGACCCTGGACAAGTCATTTACCTCTTGTTTGCCTGAGTTTCCTCATCTATAAAATGGGGATAATAATAGCCCCTCCCTTCTAGGACTGTGGTAAGGCTCCAATGAGATATTTGCAAAGCATGTAATGCATACCTACACATGTGTATAGTTGTGTATATATATGCCCACATATACATATATACACACACATACACATACTTATATGTATACATATATACTTGTACATATGTATGTAACTAGCTATTATTATCTTGGAAAAAGTCCATTCGTTTTCTTGTGAAGGGACACTTTTTTTCAGTATTTTATTTGACAAAGGACTAGGCATTGTTCTTATGAAAAGTATATCTTTAATGGGACAGGAAGTTACTTCTCACTTTTTCATGCACTTATATTTAGAAATACCATCTATTTCCTCTAATATTAAAGTTGCCACATAAGTTTAAAAAATAAGGAAACAGAAACAATGTCCATTATTATCTTAAAGCCTTTATTATGGAAGTATTAAATCTGAACTCTGAGGTCACCATATTGGGAAAGTATTTCCATGTGCGGAGTTTCATTCTGTCTGTTAAATTAAGCCTGAGAATTCAAATTTTTCTCTCTAACTCCCAAAATATGTATAGATGAATCTGAGAATGGAAACTATTCCAATGCTTAGAAGTTATTCTGTGGGAGTGAATGTGTTCACAGCTTCCAGGCCAGGAGGAATGACCCTTCCAGAAATTTTAAAGGTTGTGGAAAGACCATAAAAATCAAATCAAATCAAATTAAAATGGACAGAGCTTTCTGGCAATATGAGTATTGGCAAGGAGCCAGAGGATGGAGTTGTCTGTGAAATATACACGTCCTCAGAGTTGGAGATGTATTTGTCCCCCAAAATTAAATTAAAAACTTCTTAGAGTGACAGTATTCTTTCTCATTTCTAGCTCATTCTTATCAGAATTCTGTCAGCTCCCAAACTGACATTTTCCTGTTCTGATCTTCTCTCAGATAGAGAAGAAGGAATTTTTTTTATTGGGTTGATGCAAACAGCAGATCAACCTACAGAGAAACGTCAAGGACAGTTTGGAGTCCTAATCCCTGACCTGTCTGCCCTCCCCTAACTAGCTATTGACATTGAACTTAAAAAGCTGCTATGCTGAAATGAGATAATGTGAGAGAGACAGAGACACACACACAGAGAGAGAGAGAGAGAGAGAGAGAGAGAGAGAGAGAGAGAGAGAGAGAGAGAGAGAGAGAAACAGAGAGACACAGAGACACACAGAGAGAAACAGAAAGAGATACAGACAGAGACACAGACATAAAGAGAGACAGACAAAGACAGAGAGACAGAGATGGAGATAGAGATAGATCAAGAAAGGCTAGGGTGAAGGAAGGAAAATGCTCTGGAAAAGTGAAGATCATCTAACTTCCCCTGGTTAAAAGTTTGTTAATCCAAAGTATTGTAGTAAACAAAATAATCCTGGGTCCCTCTTGATGAGAAAGGGAGTCACAGGTAGGTAGAAGGAAGACATACTCTGACCAAATCCTGCAATATAAAGCATATTATTGGCAAAATCCAGAGAACAAATGCTTTCTACATAGGCATGGTATTATTATTTTTATTTTAAAGAGGAATGCCTAGATTTTGAAACTGCTGCTGTAGAAAATGCTTTCAGAAAGGCTTTTAGGCCTCAGCATTCTAATTTCAGCACAAATGTTTAATGAGATTCTCACCAAAGTCTTCAAGTCAGAAAAGTACAAAGAAATCTTTTTTGTGTTTTGTTTGGATTCTTTTGTCCTCACTTTTGTTAGTTTCAGCTTGTGTTTATCCCCATCTGATGAATTTCCCACCCACACCTGAAACTGTGAATTTGACTTGCTTTCTCTGTAGCTGGGAGCAGGGATGAAAATAGAAATTATTTTCCCAGAGAACCTTTACCATGCTCCACTGTGAAATTGCCTGCAAGGAGAAGTGATTTATAGGACCATTGGGTCCCGGAAGTCCCAAGTCCCAGACCTCAGGTCCTGTGAATTTCCCCCACTTTTACCAAAGATTGTGATCATGCGTTTCTGCTGATTGACTAATCAACATTAAAAGAGATAAAATTTAATTCCTTAGAGTAATATTTTGTTTTGTTTAGTTTACAAACATAATCCTGGTAGGCTTGGCTCCCTTTCACTTAAGGGGCTATGGAGCTATGTATTTACTTAGTGGATAATGGCAATATGCTTTTACAAACTGCATCAGATTATATTGATTAACATAAAGAAGTAAAGATACCATCTCTTGCCTCTAACTTGAGAAGTTGCTGATTTTCACTGAATTGCACGCCATTTCCAAAGGCCATTTGAATCACCATCTCCCTCCTCTTCCTCATCGCCATGACTCATATTTCTACAGCACATTAAGGATTACAAAGTGCTTGGTAATGACTCTATTCCTTTCTATGGAGGTAGGCAGTCATGATCTTCCTTACATTCCCTTGCTTGGGATCCTTAGAATTAGGCCTAACAAAGCATTAATTAATGTACTCTGGGGCCCAGTTCAGCACCAGAGCCCAGAGAATGATTTAGAAGACTTACTAGTTATTCCACTGTAATGGAAATGCAAATTTAAAGAATCTTCCCTGCCCCTAGGCTGACTTGCACCTGGAGCCTGAGGTGGGAGGTTTGTTTTTCAATAGATACTTTTTGATTGGCCAGTGGGTCCAGAGGGTTGTTACATTCTCTGAGCCAGGAGAAGGCTATATAAACCCTGATTTGAGGCTTTGTTTTGGGGCTCACTTTGAGAAGTGTTCTGTGATTTGATCAGATGAGACTCTGGGAAGCTGTTGTTGAGAGCCCCCCGGCTTTGAAAAACACAGATGTTGATTTGGTATGGATGTAATGGTTGGACAGTTTGGAAATCTGTCTACTTGATCTGTTTCTCTGTCTTGATAATTCTGTCTGTATACTCTGAAGTTCAGGGTGCTGACCTTTTTCCTCTGAACTAAGTAAATGATACATATTTGACTGATTAAAGTAAGCTTGTTAACCCATTTTGAGTTGCTTCCCTTTAACAAAGCAGATCTAAGAACCTGTGTTGGCAGCCACCCTGGGGACACTGGGGTGCTTGCTGCTACATCCACTGATCTAAACTACTCTAGCTACTTAGAAAGGGACAGATTGGCTTTCGGATGGATTGGTTGGTTGTGAAAACACTTACTGGAAAATGACTCAACCCTCTTCAAGTTATCCTCCTTGGCTCACAGACACTTGTGTTCTAAGAGTAGCCCTCTCACAGCTTCCTTTATCGCCTCCTGGCCATCATCAGATGGTCAAGTGGTGGTTTGGAATGTGCTTGCTGAGCTCACTAGCAAGGAGGCATTCTCTCCATGCAATGATGGCCGCAGTGTCGGGGATGAGTATTCTGAGAGGTCATGCTCAGTCTGAGAGAGCTATGTGCTAAACATCTGGTAATTTATCTCACTTTGGAGAGGGGTTAGTCTTTTAAAGATGGTAAGCACCTCACAGTAGAGGCAGAGGAAGCATGGTAGGTAGAGTTAGCTTTGAAACCAGGGAGACGTGAGTTCAAGTTCTTCTGACAGTTTGACTCTGGGAAAGTCACGTCACTTCCCAGTCCTCTAGGACTCTCTCAAAGCCCAAGTTTTAGAGAAGCTATCAACCTGCACTAGCATAAAGTGTTTCCTCCCCGGGAATTCACTTTGTCAATGGAATCACAGGCCTGCTCTCTATCCCTGTCCCTAAGTGTCTCATAGTCAGTCTCCGTCGTTTCAGTCATGTTTGATTCTTCATAATTTCTTTTGGAATTTTGTTGGCAGAGACATCAAAGTGGTTTGCCATTTCCTTCTCCAGCTCTATTTACATATGAGAAAATGGAGGCAAACTGGGTAGAGTGACTTGCCCAGGGTCACACAGCTAGTAAGTGTCTGAGGCCAGATCTGAAATTAGGAAGATGAATCTTCCTGACTCCAGGCCCAATGCTCTGTGGACTATGGTGCCACCTAAATGCCCTGTGTAGAGGTCCAACATCAGTCTCAGATTCATCCCTTAAGTGGGAGTCTATTCAATATGATGTACCCCAAGAAAGCATTTCTGAAAACAAAGAGTCACTTGTAGGAACTCTACCGGTGCATAACAGTGCAAATACATCCTCTGGGGCTGATTGATAGCTTTTCTCAATGACCTTTTTGCTAAGCCTTGCTTTTCTCCCCTGATGACTGTTACTAGCAGACACCCCTTTCCTGTGCTTCAGAACAACAATTCTATATACACTAAAATAGATACCACCAAGTTTAGAGAAGGGAAGGGACCCACGAGTTCCCAAGTTTTCTTTGGACTCTCATGAGGACAATTTCACCTCCTGGACAGAAAAGCACAGGCCCCCTTCTGTGACCTCCTTCCCTGAGCTTCCCCTTCTATAAAAGAGATCTTAATTATTATCTGCATTACATGGGAACGTTATGAGGACTAACTAGCTAACATTTACAACGCTCTGAAGACAAACAGTACAATCTAAGTGCAAAAGATCTTTCATTATGGTTAAAGATATATCTAAGTAGGGAATTCAATTATTTGCTCACTTTGCACTCTCAGTTTCAAGGGTGAAATATACAGCTATAAAGGCTACTTGTAGCTGATGAAATGTCAGGACAAAAATCATGAATTTTATCCAGTTTTACGAACCTGGCTCCCAATTAAAATCAGGTTTCAAGGTCATGCTTTGTATCAACATTCTAGGTGGAAGGGATATGAGGGAAAGTTGGGTGCAGAGGGAAAGGAAGAGCAGTCAGAGATAGAAAGGGATGAGGAGGCATGACTTAGATTTTTTTTTTCCTGTAAATTTTCTGGTGTTAAAATGTCACCCGACAGCATAGCACGATGGGTCAACTTGACCATTGTCTCTTCTTTCCTCAATAAAGGGGGGGGGGGAGTGTGACTTCCAGATAGAAAGAGAGAGAAAGAGAGAGCGATGAAAGAGGGAGGGAAGGGGAGAGAGAGAGAGAGAGAGAGAGAGAGAGAGAGAATGAAAATTAAAGGGATTTGAGACTGAAAGGACTGTGCCTTTCTATCTCCTGCTCAGTGTTCATGAATGCCCAACCTGCTAAGCATAATTTATCATTGGGGGGTGGACCAGGGTGGAAGAGACCCTTACTGCTACAGATATTTCATCAGGAGCTGTAAGCTTCATATGTTACTCCTCTTAAAGCCCAGAAAATGAAACAAGACATATTTCGAGGGTTGTCAGCAGGTAGATCCATTGGTTTTGTGGTAAGTAATCTCTCTGGGAGGAAGTCTTTGCTCAGATGTCTGTGTTGAATGTTCTGTGGCTCCCCCCGGCCCCACCAGTGCAGGTCTATTAGCTGGGAGAGTAGGTGGTGATGATATTGCTTCTAACAACCAGACTGAAGTGTAGCCTTAGGCTATCTTGCAAAGCCCCCTCCAAACAGCCTCTAATTAATTTTTATCCTGCCACTCCAATGAGTCCCGGGAGGGCAGCTACCAAAACAACAAAAACCCCTCATCAAGTCATTCTGCAAAAGCTTTGACGCAATGCTCCAAGACCTCAGATCTGTGAAGGAGAAACTGGGGCTGATGCTTTTCAACTTGAATTTCTTCCCGTTTTTCTCTCTCTCCTCTTTACTGGTGGCCACAGGCTGGCTCTTAGGCCTGCTAAGCAGGACAGTTGCATGGGTTTTCTCTCCAGGGGCTCATTCTGAGAAAACTCTTGAGATTTCTGCTGCCAGAAGAAAAACCCAAGCCCTCTGGAGGCTAGGGGTCAGGGCTCCTGCAAATGTGTGGCCTCCTACTCTTCCCTCTTATACCCCCCCCCCAAAAAAAAAACAACTCTCGAATGAGAGGAAGGAGAAGGCTTATTGCATAGCTGGCTTGTGGCCCTCTTAGGGGGACAGGCCTCAGCCTCTGCGTGAAAACTCTCTTCAGGAGAGATAATGGTGGAAACAGAGGGAAGCCTCCACCAAGAGGAATTTTGCCCCACTGAGTACATCAAAGCTCTGACATTACAGCCATCAGCCCTTGGAAGTGCTCTTGGCAGTGACACGGCCGTACTGTTTGGATGTGGGCAGCAGGGGGTATCTGCAAAATCCAGGAAGGATTCTGTTCAGGGTGCTCTCTTTTTTATTCCAAAGGGAATGAAAAAGGAGGCAGATCTTTTCCTGTCTGGAGCTAGCACGGACTGAGTTGGCAGACAATTTTCACTTGTTGCACTCTGAGCCAGGCCTTGGAAAGTCTCACTCTCTTGGGGTTCAGATCTCTGTCGATCTATCACCCAACACCTTACTCTGTTTCTCTTTCAAAGCTTCCCCCCACCCCCGTTATCTTCTATTCACAGCATTTCTATTAGTACTTCCGAATTAATTAAAATCGAGAAAGAATGACCGTTTGAAATAAGACATTCAGAGGTGCTGAAATCCAAGCTCATCGCCTTTCGGGCTTCCTCACTTTTCAGGACAGAAAGGTCGAGGGACCGTTCCCTTCCTGAGGTCTCAACAGATGACAGCGATATAATGCCAACTTCTCTGGTGTTAATTTCATGATCACCGGGAGCCAAAGAGATTTCCTTAGGACTTGCCTGATAGGATAGTCCCTCAGAAAGAGACCATTGTCTCTAATGTACTTGGGCAGCCCAGTTAATTGTATGGAGTTGATCAGAGGATCCTAAGTAAGAATTTACAAAGTCTAACTAGACAAATTCTCTCCTTCCAAAACCACATTAATAAGGAACGATCCTATTTTTAAAGACTCTCGCCCTCGCTCTGCCTCCCCCCTTCTCCAACTGGGCCCCAGAATGTTGCCTGGTTCTCTCATCCCAATTTCCGACAACCCTCACCATCCTCTTGGTGCATAACCCATTTCCTTTTGCTTTGTCCTCAGAAAAGATGAAGAACAACTGGTCATTATCCAAATGGCTACTTTCGTTTCCTCCTCCTCTCTTATTTTCTCCCAGTTCAGTGGCGTTTCTTCTGCCATGCCAAGTCCAACCCCAAGTCTTAAAGGTACCCACACCATCTTGCATCTCAAATGCATGCTTCATCCTAAGCTGTTTAACTTCAATTTTCTCTTCAAAATATTTTCTTTATGCTCATCAGATCCTGAACAGAGTGGCAGCAATAGTCAAAAGCATATTGAACCAGGAAGTCAAGAGATCTGAGTTCTAGGGGGTCCTTGGAAAAAATTATCAACTTCTCTGGCACAATTCCCTCGTTTGGCAAAGCAGAAATTTGTGTGACTGTCCTGCTGGTCAGTCAATTAATATTAAGCAGTTACTGTGTACCAGCACATATAACTGATATAAATATGAGACAATTTTCTTCATTTTTAGTTGTCTTTTCAAAGTGAATAGGATCTAGGCATTCCATATTTGGAACTCCTAATTCTTCTGAGTCAAAGAACTGTGTAGACTAAGTAGTAACTTCTGGCATATTTCTGAAAAACCTACTAAATTTTGCAAAAATGTCCATTAAAACATCTTCTATATTGTAACTTTTACTTTCTTATTTACAGGGTCATCTAGATTATCTAAAATATCTCAAGGCCTGCGAATCATAGAAAGTCTTGCTCAAAAAGTTTATTGTGGTTGCCACTTAGCTAGAAGTTACTAACAAAGAGTATATTGTCTTTTTACCCAAACTTTTAATTTCTCAGTCTTTTTCTCTACAACTAGTCCATTTCTATGTGTTGGCTGGTCATTTTCTTCCACATAAAATGCCAATTTTTATCTCTGAAGGGGATATTGGTTGGCCTTGGGTATCTGGGCCATGTTCACCCTTATGATAGCTGCAGCCAATTACTTAATTTAACCAAGTAACTAAGTAAACTGACCAAAGAGAAGTCTCTGTATCCCTTAGGGTCTCAGTTTCCTCATCTCTAATGGGAGGGGAAGGACTGCATGAGATTTATGGCCTCTTGTAGCTCTAAATGCTATGAGCCTATAAATGACTATTAAGCATTCCCAAATCTGAACAAAAGGACCTTTGTTACTACCAAGGGGACACACTGGCAGACTTGGCCTCCTTAGTTCCTTATCCTCTCTCATCCCCCATATCCATTCTGTCACCACGGCCTGTCGATGTTACCTTTGCAACATCTCTTGCATATGTCCCCTTCTCTGTTCTGACACTGCCACCACCCCGGAGCAGGACCTTATCACTCACATCTTTATTACTGCCATAGCCTGGTAGTTGGTCTCTCTGTCTCAAGCCTCTCTCCACTCTGTCCTCCGTTCAGCTGTCAAATTGATCTTCCTAACAGCACAAATTTGACATCAACCCTCTCCTCCCCCACACTATTCCCCAATTCAATCAACTCCACTGACTCCCTGTTACTTCCAGGATCAAATATAAAATCTTTGGTTTACCATTTAAAGCCCCCCCATAACTTGTCTTTCCCCTAATTGTTCTAGTCCTCTTACATCTCTTGTAATCCATCCCCCCCCCCCGCCCGCCCCGCCCCTTTACTCTATGATCCAGTGACATCAGCCTACTTGCCATTCCTTGAATAAGACCGTTCATCTCTTAAGTCTGGGCATTTTCACTGGCTTTCCTCAATAGCTGAAATATTCTCCCCTCTCCATCCCCATCTATTGGCTTCCTTGGTTTAAGACTTGGTCAAAGTCACATTTTCTGCAAGAAGCCCTCCCTGATTGTCCTTTTGGTGCCTTTCCTCTCTTGATAATTTCCAATTTATCCTCTGTCAGCTTGTATGAGTTGCATGTGGGCTCTCTATTAGACTGGGAGCTCCTTGACAAGGACTGTCTTTGACTTTCTTTGTATCCTGTCTGACAAGTAAGTATTTATTAAATGCTCACTATGTTGTATAAGTGTTTGTTGACTTACTGACCGACTTTCATTTCATTCATTCATTCTTTCATTCATTCATTACACATTATTTAGGATGCCATGCTGGAAGACAAAGACAAAAATGAAACATCCCCTACTCCAAAGGAATTTGCATTCAATTATGAGAAAGCAATATATACGTAGAAAAAACAAATATAAAATATGTATAACATATATATACACATATATGTATAAATATAAAATATTATCAACAAATTAATTCTGGGGTTGGGGAAAGGATTAGCCACTAGGGAAACTAGGATGAGCTTTCTATAGGAGAGAGTAAATGACTTGAAGTCTGAAAGAAAGTAGTGATTCTAGGAGACTGAGGTGATGAGGGAGGGCATCCCAGCCACCAACAGAGAGCCTGTGTAAAGATATGGAAATAAAAGATGTAATGGGTATAAAGGCAACAGCAAGTAGCTTATTTTACTCAAAGGAAGAAAATGTGAAGTTAAGTGGTAAATAAGCAAAGGTGATGAGAAACCAGGCTGCAAAGAACTTTAAGAGCCAAATAGAGGAGTTTATCCTAGAGGTAATAGGGAGCCACTGGAGTTCCTTGAGCAGGAGAGTGACATGGTCAGACCTGAAGTAAGTATGTAGGATATCTTAAGTGTAATGTGTATGGGGTAGGATTTGAGAGAAATTAAATTAGGAAACTAAAAATGGTAAATATACATTTAGATATGACAATTATTTAGATTTCCTTATTTTAGACTCAAATATGGTAGCTTAAGATCAGATCCACTAGATCTTGTTTTCAAATTAGATACAAGCATATTTCAAGGCTTCAGAAATACCTACTCAACAACTCTGATCCTTAAACACTCTCAATTTGTTTCTTTGCTATGGTGCCATAGACTTCTCTGAATTAATATACCATGTAAAAACATACACAATAACTTTTCTGCCAAAGCTTGCAGCAGAGAATGGATGATGAACCTTGTTTCTATCAAGAGGGAAAATCATGTTGAAGGCCACATACAAAAAAAAAAATCTTAATTTTGGTGCTTTCTTTAGAAAATGTGAAACTTGTCTGCTTTTTTTCAATATCAAGAAAAAGAAGACAAACAAAACTCTTAAATAAAGTATGACACATATCATCAAGTGCACTCCACTTCTAAAGTAAGACTTGTGACAGGAAGGAACCAACTCCATTTCACAGATGAGGAAACTGAAGCTGAGAGAGTGGAGGTGACTAGTCTACGGCTGAACACACAGCAAGACACGAGAGTAGGCTTCCAACCTGGGTTTTGTGCCTCTCAAGCCAGTGCTTTTCCTACCAAATCAGGACTGTGGCCAGTTAAACAAGATGGGAAGAGAGGGGAAAAGTAGGGGAAAAGGACAGGAAGGGAGCCAAAGCCATAGGAAAGGGGATGAGAAAGAGTTTTGGTAGAGAGAGGAGAGAGAAACATGAAATGAGGTGAAGATGAATAGTCCCAGAGAGGGAGAGGCTCAAGCAAAGAGCCAGGTAAAGGGGGAGAGAAAGAGAGAGAGACAGACAGAGAGAGAGACAGAGAGACAGAGAGAGACAGAGAGAGAGAGAGA
>NW_027185771.1:1095737-1148863 GCF_028583685.1 Petaurus breviceps papuanus
TTCCCCCCCCCCCATATGCTTAGCATAGTGGCTTATACATTGTAGGTGCTCAACAATCCTTTGCTGTATGAATGAATGAGGCTAAACTAGGGAGAGAAGTTGAGTAGGTTTTGAAGTATTAGAGGTTATACTCTTTACTTGGGCAAGGGCTTCAAGATGTCATCAACTGCTACCTATTTCTGTTTTAATGGTTGATTAACCATTGTTCATATCTATTTAACTGCTCGAACCCTAGCCTTTAGAAATTCTACCCTTACTGGAATACCTTGTAGTTTATTAAGGAGACAAAACAATTATTCTCTGTGTTTCAATGACCAGAACAATATTTGCCCAAGGGATAGATGAAATTAAAGTCAGGGTCAGATTTGACTACTAGGCCATTCAGGTAAGAGTTGGTTTCTTATAATCAAAAGCTCTAAATCAGGGGGTGGAAATAGGGAGGTTTGACACATAAGAGGAGAAAGAAGGAGCAAACTAATATTAAATTACTAGCCACTATTCAACAGATAGTCCAACCTCGGTGAGTGTGAAACCGTCAACAATAAATTTTGCCCTGGTCTGAACTGAAGTACTGAGAAGCTTTGCCATTAAGACATTTCCATCCAGTGGAACTGGCCTGAACACACCTTGGAATTACTTCTAGCTCAAAATAATTGATCGACAGTAATACAGACATTCAGAAGGCACTTAAAAATAATCCCTTGCCAAAAAGGGTTTTAGAGAGCACTCTCTTCCATATCTTTAGTGCTTGAAATAACTGTGAATGTCCACATGGCACAAGTGATAAGCACTGGTCAACATACCTTCAAGAAACTTGGGCTGAGTGGAGCCAAGATCTCTGCGCTGGTTCTCCTTCTGGAGGGGAATGGAGCCAAGACACTGACATTAACGTGGTGACCTCTAGTGTTTCATGGCAATATCACTACTTGGAATTTTCCCAGCACATAAGGGTTAAGTTTCTTTCTCCACAATCTTTTCTTTGACCAAACAACTGTCCACCACAACTATCCAAGTCTTAAGTCTTAAATGTCATCTCTTGAGGTAAAGTCAAGATATAATACCTTTTCATGCCACAGTTTCTTCCAATCTGTGTTGAATAGCACTGAGTTTCAATATAGTTTCTTCTTTTCATGGATGACCACCTATCTAAACTCACTGATGTATTTAGAAGATCATTGTGTAGCAATTCATTATTGCAATTGCAATGGCATAGGCAGTGGATTATGTCATCAATGAAAGAATTATTAGAGGAGGTGGGGGAGAGAGGCTTGTACGTACATAGTTAGCAAGGGATTTACTACCAGCAAATTGACTGAAGAGAATTAAGAAGGTTGGATGGCCTACTTGGTTATTTGATAATTGGTGGAGTCCTTGTGGTTTTATGTCAAGACCACTAAACTAGGAGTCAGAAGAGTCCGGTCCATGGCTAGCTAGGTTGTGTGATCTTCACCAAGGTCACTTAACCTCTCTGACCCCAGGTTTTTCATATATAAAGTAGAAATAATATTATTTTCACTACTTATCTCTGAGAGTGTTAAGAGGTTCAAGTGGAATGACATATAAATTCTCTATAAATCTGAATGATTATTCTCATCCAATCTTAGAATACTCGCCCAGCTTGTTACAGTGTATGATGGTAGAAATAAGCCAGCGATACAATTATTGATTTGGATATTTCAAGTTCCACTATCATTTTCCCTTTGATTATCTGGGTATTTCAGATGAAAAGGCTATATGGTAGGTGAATCAGAATCCTGATAAATGTCTTTATTTTCTATTTCTCTTAGTGTAGGCAGAAGCAGTCTGAGAGCCCCAAATCACCCAAGCCTCCAACTTCTTGGGAACACATGATATGTATGACGTGTGTCACACTCTTCCTTAGCAATGGCTGGCATCTGCATCTGATTCTAATCCCAATACTCTTCACTTTATTGTTTGTTACTGCCTTGTTTCATCTCCTACAAAGCAGTCTCCTTAGGCACTATTCAGGATTCCCAATTTGTGTTTCTAAAGGGACAAGAAGATTAGAAGAATTTTTTACTTGTCATCAGAAGGCTCAACTCAAAATATCTTCAAATCTATTCGCTTTGCAAACCTGTCCTGAATCCTTCAAATATATGTGTCTATATATGTGTGTGTGTGTGTTTATATTCTTCATTTCCTTTCTTGCTTTACTAATAACCTCCTACTTTCAGCTTCGACAGCCATGGCTGGGGAGTGACACAATTAGATCTGAAGAGAGCAAAGGGACATTCTTCAGTGTTTACCAGCCTATTGAGATATGGAGAAAGAGCCAGAGGCTACATAGATTCAGAACCCCCCCCCCCAAACCAAACCAAATCGAGTCTCATCATTTCAATCCATTCTCTGCTGACATTTTTATGGTTCTTTGAGTCTTGATCTGGACCTGTAGATTCCACTGTCACTCACCTTTAGAAGCCAAGCAGATATTTATATAAAGAGGCTGATCATAATGGCAAGGGATGAGGAGGATGAAAAAGCCTTCCTTAGAGCCTGTAGGAGAACAGGTTCTCCTTGGCAAGGCTGCTTGGGTTTGGTTTCTTTCTTTTCCTTGCTGCCTTGTTTGCCCTGTTTAAATATTTCACTGTTTCACTAATCCTACAATCTCCAAACAGATCATCAGAATGAAGACCATGTTACATAGTGTACCTTCCAAGTGACACCTCCCCTTAACCCTGCCAGCAGATTTAAATCCTAAACTCCAAGAAGAGTGATTCAGCAGAAGCTCTTTAGACTTTACCCAATTTTCTTTGGAAACAAACAACTTGCAGCTATTAGGTGTGAGGCTCTCAACTTTCAAATTTAGCTGTGGTTATCTACGGATTAAAGTGGGGTCTAGATATAAGCATATCAGGACAAGAGTCTCACGTATGAATCAACAAAAATTCATTAAATAAATCCCTACTATGTACAAGGCACCATACTAGGCACTAGAAATAATGTGTTACCATTTTGTAAGCTTTTTGAGAGCAAGGACTTTCTGCTTTTCTCTGGATCTGCAGCACTGTCATTGTAAGCACTTTGAGAACAGGGATTGTCTTCTGGCTTTCTGTGTCCCCAGTACTAAACACAGTGCCTAGCACATAGTAGGAGCTTAATAAATGTTTATTGGCTGATTGGCATTTTTGATGCTGGGTCAGATGATGTCAAAGCACAGTAGAATGAAGACTGCATCTAAGGGTGACTCTTCTGACTGCTTTTAGAAGGGAGAAATTTAGGTGTTCTTTGGCACTCAAAGTAAAAGAGGAATATTTAGGTACAGAAGGCCAAAAGAAGATGAAGGACATGTCTTTATACTTGATTCAAGGGAGTAGAGCAAATTTTTGTTGGGAACAACTATAGAGTGCATTCATAATATTCTTATGGGGGAACAGAGTGGGAAAAGCCATCCCATTTGTGAATCTGCCAAATTCTCATTTCTGAAGAGGGACACAGTATATAAACACCCCAGAACATCTTCATTTCTACTTTGACCAAATGAAATGGAATCCCTGGGATTTTCCCACCCATCCCTCTCTTGGCTCCTTCATTCCAGTACTATTTCATTACTTATTGATTTTTCCACATGCTTTCTGCATGGCTGTAATTTACGCAAGTTCTTATAGCCCTTAGCAATATCTAACACCTCTGTGTGAGATCCCCAGGTTCACCAATGACGGCAGAAGCTACTAACTTTTCTGGAAAGATGAAAAATTGGTGAACTTGGTAGCCAAATGAATATATTTTGTAGGCCAGTAGAAGAGAATGAATAACCATTTACTGATCACTTATGAGCCAGAAAAATAGTATTTTATGGACTAGATGACATGGCATTTGCCACAATGATTTTTTTTTAAATAGATCATCATCATCATTGTGTGAGAATAATTGAGGCCCCATGTTGTCTGCTGAAGTTTCAAATGGGAAAACCAAGTGAAACATGTCTGAAGGCAAGGAGACATTTCTTTCCTAGAAAGATTTTGTTCTGAGGGGAGGAATCTGAAACAAAAATCCAAACATCCATCTCAAAGTTCCATTTTTTTCTTTTAGCTCCTTTTCCTCATGTGAAACTTTGCAGAAGTAAAAAAGGCCTCACTTATAAAACTGACCATGATGTAATGTGGTCAGACCTGGGCTTTAGAAAAATGTCCTTGGCATCTATGTGGCAGATGGATAGGAGAGGTGAGAGACTTTAGGCAGGGAGTCCAGTTAGGAGGGATATTGCAATGGTGCAGGTGAGATCTAATGAGGAACTGAACTTGGGTGGTGGCTATTTGAGTGGAGAGAATAGGACAGATTCGAGAGATGTCATTGAGGTATAAACAATAAGGTTTTACAACTGATTGGGTATGTACAATGAGTAAGAACAAGGATGACAACCAGGGTTTTGAATTTGGACAACTTAATTCTTCTCCAGGAGACACATACCAGACTTTCTCTACTATGCCTCGGATCTCTTCATCCTGGAAGCCTACTGCAGCCCTGGAATTCACACACTGGAAGTACCCTCTGCCCCTGTAACCTCTCCTTCTGGTTGGATGGCTCCTTCTAGAACCTTCATTTGAGAAGGGTACTCAGGCCAGCTGTGTCTTCATTCTTCTCTAGAATACACTCTGTACAATGAATACTACAATGAATACACTATCTTTTCAACTTCCTTTTATGTGCTGTCTTCTCTTTCTAGAATGTAAGCTCTTTGAGGGCAGGAGGTGTCTTTGCGCTTATATTTGCATCCTCTGTATTTAGCACAGTGTCTGGTACACAGTGTTTAATAAAAGCTTGTTGACTGATTAACTGGCTGCCAACTATCAGTGATGCCCTCAGTAGTAATAGGGACATTTAGAAGAGGGATAGATTTGGAGGAAAAGATGATGTAATGAGAACTGCAGTATGAATGAAAACATCCTAGGTGATTAACTTTATCTTATTTAAAAGGAAAAAAAAATCACGTGTGTATGTATGTGTATGTGTGTGTGTTAGCCATTACCCTGAAGAGTAGCACCAGGCAACTGGTGCTGAGGGCCAGCTGAGGGGTGCCTACTGTAGCCAAGAGGATGATCTGGAAGGCTGATCCATGAAGGGTGATAAGGATATGCTGGAGGTTATAGAATTTTCCCAATATTATTTATTCAGCTACTGGTTCAGGTACCTGGTTTGAGATTAAGCTATAATAGCCCTGAGGGCCCCAGATGAGGTAGGAGGGAAGAGGTTGGGAGCTTACATGGCTCCAGGAAGGGATGGAATGAGATTGTGTTGAAAGATAATGGATCAGAGGGATGGTGTAGTTGCGTGGGAGACAACCTCTATGTGTACTTATCATGAGGAGTATGGGATGTGACCCACATTTCCAACCACAGATTGGTTGACTACATGCCCCCGGGGACATGACACGCCACCCCAGAAAAATGGGTTTAGGTGATTTATCCTTTTTCCATCTCTGAAAGTAAGGATAACATTTGTTCACTCCTAAAGAATTTTTCTTTCTCGAAGATTTTCAGACAAAGGCTTGGTGATCATACCTATTGCTTCTTTCAGTAACTTGGTATATAACATAAGTACACCAAGGATAGTTACATGTTTCTGTACAATTTCTCCACTTATCTTGCATTTCAACTCTCCAGTGACCGTATTCACTTGATGTTACTCAGTTCAATAGTCATTCTTCTTAATAGAGACAACAGAAGCAGACTAAGGGCTGAGTTGTCCTGATTTCCCTCCATTGTCTCTATATTACCCTTTCATCCTCCAAGAAATAGTGTTTCCATCTCTTCTTGTAAATCCTTCTTTTTGCTCCTAACATAGCTAAAAAGGAGACCCTTTGGCCACGACATCCTCAGCCTTAGCTTGCTTTAAGCTTTAGCACTCCTGACTTTATTTTTTTTCCCTACAGGACTTTGTGACCCCTCTGTACTTATTCTCAGCTATCTGTTCCTTTTAACAATTTTGTTGATTAATGAGTTATTTTTTCACCAACCAGTCTCCTTACACAGGTTCCCATTTGCTTTGTCCACTGAAAGTTTGTGCTGTCAGAATTTCATTCTGGAGGGTGTCTCATTCCTCTTGGGCAGATTTCTTTCATAGAATTTTAGGCCATGAGTTCTACCTTATCCTTTCTGTGACCTCTTTTAAATGGACTTACCTTAAATCTAGGTTGTATGTTGTACATCCTTTTATACTATAAACTCTAAGATGGAATGGGCATTTGCTCCTAAAGATTCTATCATTTCCAATTTGACAACCAATTCTTCCTTACTGGTCAGACTTAGATTCAGAATAATAGTTCCTCATTATAGCTTCCTTTACTTTTTGAAGAATGAAATACTGTTGAGAGAATAAAATTAGCTGTTTAGTACAGAGAGAGTTCCAGCAGATGTTTGTATATTGAAATCCCCATCACCATTATATTATGTCTGCATGCCTGGTTTGTGACTTATTTCAAACTCATAATCATATTCTCCTTAAGGTTTGGCAGAATGCAGTATACTCTCGCTACAATGTTGCCCTTTTCTCTCCCTCTGGTGATGCTTGTTCAAATGTTGTCTACTGTGTGTCCTCCATCTTGTTCATTCGTTTGTTTTTTAAATATTTAATGATACTGGTTTGTGTTGGTACCCCCTTTATGTAATTTATCCATTTAGGGAAAGAAGTACTCTGTAACATAATTAGTCATGGCACCAAATCCTGATGATACTTATAGGGTAAACTTAACTTTTTTCAATAAAATCTCTAACTCAGCCTTGTTTAGTATTCAAAATCTGGACAGGTACATACAGATATGGATTTTATTGCATGTCTTCTTCTTGGATGCTATCACCTATGAATTACTAACCCATCCCACTGATTCCCTTCTTTCTCTGTTGCAATATCTGTTTCTTGTAATATTGGATTTAGGGGATACATGTGAGAAATTTTCTCCTTCCATCCTGAATTTTCAATTTAAAGTCTTTTCAATCAGATTTGTGAGTCCCTTCATTAATATATTTTTTATCAGCCCTCATGAGGTATTCTATATTCCTGGGCAACCCCATCATTACCATGTCTTAAACCGTACTACAGAAATCCAGGTCCCATTCTCAGACACCGTCTTCTTAGCTAACTGCTTTCCAAATTCATCTTTCTATTCTGAAGGTCCCTCTTTTAATTGGCAGCTCTAATGAAAACAACATCCAGGCCCGTAATCTTGGGATAGATCATTCTATAGCCTTTCAACATATCTAAGATCAAATACCTGCTATACCTTTTTTTCAAAAATGATATTAAATAATAGGTCCCCTGAAAGGTTAAATTTTTAAGTGGTATTATGAGGAAGTAATAACCTTAAAAGATCTATAAAAGGTAAGTATTTTCACTGATACTTGGAAGGATCCAGTTTTATCAGTGTGGCTGGATGTCAGTGCTCAGTGCCTTTTCAAATAGTATTTGTCTTTATTTTGTTTTGTTGTTTGTTTCTCAGGGTTCTGTCCTGAGCCCTCTTCTCTTCTCCCTCCCTTCACTTGGTGATCTCATGGTTCCCATGCATTGAATTCTCATCTCTATGCTTCTGACTCTTAAATCTACTGCCTCAAATGCTCTGCTCACTTCCAATCTCGTATCACCCACTGCTTTTCTAGCATCTGTCCAGGACACATCTTGAACTCATCTATCCAAAACTGAACTCATCCTCTCTTCCTAACTTCCCTATGATTGTAGAGGGCCACACCATTGTCCCAGTCCCCCAGACTCACATCCTCTGTGTTATCCTGGCCTTCTCACTCTCTATCGTCACCCCATCCCCTCATATCCAATCTGTTGCCAAGACCTGTCAATTTCATCTTCAAATATGTTCCTGTCTCTCTCCCTCGACACTGCTCCTCTTCTGGTCAGGCCCTCATCACCTGCCTTCTGGATGATTGCAATAGCCTGCTGGGAGGTCTCTTCCCTGCCCACCCCCCTACTCAATAAACTCCAGTAGCTTCCCACTGCCTTCAGGATCAAATACGAAGTGCTCTGTTTGGCATTCAAAGCCCTTTATAACCTAGACCCTTCTTATCTTTGCAGTCTTCTTACACCTTATTTTCCACTACATATTTTTTTCTATCCAATGACACTGGTCTTCTGGCCATTCCACAAACAAGACACCCCATCCCTTGGCTATGCACATTCTCTTTGACTGTCTCTCATGCCTGGAATGCTCTCCTTCTTCATCTCTGCCTGCTGACTTCCCTGGCTTCTCCAACCCCCTTTTAATCCAGTGCCTGCCCTCTGTTAATTTCTTATTTATTATGTATGTGGTTTGCTTTGCATATATTTGTTTTCATGTCTCTCCCATTAGATTGTAAGCTCCTTGAGGGCAGAAAATGTCTTTGGACACTTTTTGTATCCCCAGTGCTTGGTACAATGCCTGGCACAAGGAAATCTTTAATAAATGTCTATTTATTGATTAAATAAACATGGGAATCCTAAGGCAACTAGCTACCAAAGGCATCCTAGGTATAATTATTGAGCTTGGTCAGTTCATAAAATGATAGAATTTCAGAGTTGTCCCAGACCTTATAGGTCATTGAATTCAACCATAATTTAACCATTTTGAATTCAGTGAAATAAAGCAAAACTTATTGTTTTCTATCTTACAATAGCAAAAAGCATAAATTCTATCATCTGGGTCTTTAAAAAATTTTAAAGTGGGTATATTCACATATCAGAAGGCATCCTAACCTATTTCTACACAAGCACATGCATACACACACACAGAGGTCTTTATATTCTTGATATTCTCATGACATTTGGTTTTATTCCTCTCCACCTTTCATTTGGCACCAGGATATTTTGGCTCTATGGATATTTCAAGTATACAGTGTTTCCTTCAGAACTGGATGAAGCCTGGAAATATTATATTCACCCCTCCCCCCCAAATGAGGCCTCCATGTTCAAAAGGGTCTGGATGTTCTTCTCAAATACCTATTTGAGACACAAAATTTTGTTCTATTGAAGTAGCCAGTCTCAAATGGATTTGGCTTCAATGGCCTTATTGACAGTAGGGATGTGCCACAGAAAGAGAGAAATCATGCTGTGGAACATTTAGACTATTATGTCAGTGTTTATTTCCTCAACAATTCCTAGCAGAGTGCTAGACACCCAGTAGGCAACTTATTTGCTTTGCTTTGATAGAACAGAAAAAAGGGCTAATGATTAGGGCTTCTAATCTATCAGAAACTGTGTAAGACACACACAAGCAACATTACAACTTTATTGAGGTATTGGAAACTGTCCTCTGAGGTTTGGTTAAATTCTCAGAAAATACTCAGGAAGACAAAACTGTTTTAGGATGATGGAGCCATGGGATTAGAGCTGGAAGGTATCTTAGAGGTCATCTAGTTCAGTCCAATTGTTTTATAAATGAGGAAACTGAGGCTTTGAAAGAAGTGACTTGCCCAGAGTCACTTGAGAGGTAAGAGGCAGAGGTGAGAATCCAAACCAGGTCTTTGGGCTCTAAAGTCAATGCACTTTCTGTTGTGTGATGCAGGAGCTCATGGGATCGTTGTCTCAAAAACACGTTTAGTTGTAAAGGTCAAAGTGAACTATTGTTATTCAGTGTAACCCACGCCTCACTTTAATGCAGTGGGTAAGAGGTCTAAATTCTATTTATAGCATAGTTGAGGTTGCCAAATTCTGGGCTTGGTCCACCATTGCTGAGCCAATACTATTTGCATTAACTCAAGTTGGATTTTAAAACCAGCACGTTAGGGGCAGCTAGGTGGCACAGTAAATAGAGCACTGGCCCTGGAGTCAGGAGGACCTGAGTTCAAAACCGACCTCAGACACTTAACACAAAACTAGCTGTGTGACCTTGGGCAAGTCACTTAACCCCAATTGCCCTACCTTCCCCCCTCCAAAAAAAAAACCAAAACAAAACAGAAAAAGAAAAAAGAAAACAAACCAGCACCTTGGACACACTATCAATTTATAGACATATAGATATATTTAATACATCTAAATTTAATGTGTCTAAATATAGATACATTTAAATCTTGGCTGTGCACTGATTGGTACTTTAATTTACTCATTCAGTTGGTCAATAAATATTTAGTAAGCACCTATTAGGTGTCAGACATTGTACTAAGCATGAGGGAAACAAACACAAAAGACAGTCCTTACTCTCAAGGAGATTATATTGAGGGTAGCAACGTGCAAACAACCAAGTACAAACAAGGAATAGGCAGGATCAATTGGCAATAATTCAGAGGGAAGGCACTGGAATTAAAGGGCATCTGGAAAGGTTTCCTGTAGAAGGTAAGATTTTAGCTAGGAATTGAAGGAAGCTAGGGTATGAAGAGTTCCTGACATGGGGGATGGCCCAAGAAAGGGCCCAGAAATGCGAGATGGACTGTCTTGTTTGAGGAACAGTGAAAATGCACCAAAGACCAGTGACCATGGGGGAGTATTAAGGTATAAGATGACTGGAAAGGTGGTCATAGTGTGGAAGTTATGAAAAGCTTCAATTCTTTTCTAATCAAAAGGCAAAACAGAGAGATCCAAAGCCTAGGAAGAACCATTCCTGTTCCCAGTGAGCAAAAGGCACTGGGAGCTAATTCAGTCCCAGTGCCAAAGTTAAGCCATAATAAAACTGATGCCACGATAAGCTGTTTTCATGTTGTCTCTGTTTCAAAATGAGTCTGTAATTTTGGAGAGAAGAATATAGCCAACATAGGTGGTAGTGGGAAAGCCTGACAGGGAAGAATTCAGGTAGGCTTAGATAAGAATTGCATAGTATCATTAGTCCAAAAAGATAAAAAGCCACTTCAAAAATCTAGACAGTCTAGAAACATTTCTTTAATTTTTAAAACATTTCTAAGATAATATAAAAGTGTGAGCCATCAAATTTAAGTTAAAGGGAAGTGTTATAGTACTCATGCAATCATATCTCCCATTCATATACAAGAAAATTGTATATTTTTAATTTAAGGGAGAATTGGATCTGTTTTCTTTTTATATTTTGTAGATGAAAAATGTGAATTTGTTCTGAGAGTTATCCATTTCTATCAGTTGCTTTGTTCAAATCATATTATTTGAAAATCTAAATTATTTGAGGTCTTAATATTTTTTTTTTGGAAATCTGAATGGTGGTTGAAATAACTTTCCCAATAATTTGGAAATGTTTTCAGTATGTGAAATGTAATTTTAAAGGGGAAGAACAACATTTGAGGTAGCCATGTTTGGTGGATAGAACACAGTCCATGGAATCCTAATTCAAGTGCCTTATAACAATGGTGGGGTGTTTATTTCACCCCTTCTTTGCCTTAGCTTCTTTATGTGTGAGGTAATTAAATAATACTTTATCCTAAGTCTGTACAAAGGGCAGTACACAATTACCAATCCCATGGGAATCAAGGAATCACAGATGTCAGAGTTGGACAGGACCTCAGAGGCTCCCTGGTTCAACTGGTACCTGAATAAGAAAACTTGATGTATGAACATCCAGCCTTTCTTTGAATATTTCTAGTGATGGGAAACATGCTAGATCCCAGTGCATCCCACTCCACTTTTAGACATTTCTAAGTGTTGTGACTTCCTTTCTAGCATTGAGCCAAAATCATCTTCTTTGAAATTTCAATATGGTGCTCTTAATTCTACTCTCTGGAACTAAGCAGAATAAATCAAATCCTTCTTCTCCATGTTAGCCTTTCAAATACCTAAAGAGAGTTATTATGTCTACCTCTAATCCTTGCATTTCCTTGGCTAACTATCATCTGTTCTTCATCTGGCATGAGATCAAGGTCCTTCACCATCTTGCTTGGCCAATATTGGCCACTCTCCAGTTTATCAATATACCTTCTAAAATGTGGTGGAAAACCTGAACATATGCTTCAGATATGGTCCAAACCAGTATATATTTAGTGCCTGGCACTGTGCTAAGTGCTGGACAATTATTTCCTTTCCTCTTTCTGGACACTAAGCCTCTCAATGCTGCCTAAGATTGGACTAGCTTTCTCACTGCCGTATTACACTTTGGACTAATATTGAGGTCCCAGTCTTCTTTTCCAGGCTAATGATTCTCTAGTCATGCTTTCCTCATTTTGTGTTTTTGAAGTGAATGTTTTTGAACAGAGAGACAAGATTTTGCTTTTGTTCCTTTACTAGATTCAGCCCAACATTTGATCTAGTCTTTTGAAATGTTTTTGGATCCCAATTCTGTTATCTGACATGTTACCTATTCCTCCCAGTTTTGTATCATCTGCAAATCTGATAAATGTGCCAACTACACTTTTATCCAAATAACTGATAAAGCTGTTAGGTAGCACTGGGACAGGCACAAATCCCTTGGGGAATCCCACTAGATAACATCTTCCAAGATGATAGAGTCTTTGGGTTCAGCCATTTGAATTCCATGTAAGTGTACTATTGCTTAGCCCACATCTAGGTAGCCACAGCAAGGATAGCTCGAGAAATTCAGATACTTTACGAAGACCCAGGTAAATTATATTTATGATATTCTCCTGTTCTAGCAGTCTAGAAATTCTGTCACCAAAAGAATGAAGTTATTCTGGTGTGACCTGCTCTTGAAGAAGCTACTCTGACTCTGTGATCACTGCTTCCTTTTCCAGAAGCCTACTAACCATCCCTTTAGTATATTCTATAATTTTGCAAAGTATCAGAGTCAATCTCATTGATCTGCTGTCCTCATTTCCTTTACCAGATCATTCCTCTGCTTTCAGGAATGCATAACCTTTAAGCAATTAATAATTAAAACATTTAATTAAAAAATTAAAAAAATGTCAAAACATAGTGCATTCTTCAAATCTTGAGAGAAAGGGAGCTGATGACTCCTTACAAACCCATAGGGGTATTACTAGGAATAATTAATTTTTTTACTTTAAAAGGACATAAAATGTCTAAGTGCCTGAAAGATATGACTGGCAGACAATTACTTGCCTGAGCTTTGTAGAAATTCATGATGGACCAACAGAGCATTGGTTATATTTGTTTAATTTTTCCATTTTAATAGAAGTTGTGGAAAGATCAAAGGCTGGGAAAAATGTTCCATAGGCTGATAAATTTTCTGCAAGATCAAAATAAGCACTAAATAATCAAACACTGAACAAATGTTAATCAATGCACAAAATCCCAGAATTCAAACTAAGCTAAAACTGCTGTACATACCATTTGAGCTGAATGTTCCGTTGAATTCATTTGTTACTGTTTTGGCTGCTATTATACATTTAAAAGAGGCAGGCACGTAACATGGTGCTCATAGTGACACTCAACTCAAGATTGTGAAAGCAATAAAGATAATGCATGAGGGGTAGTAATTTTTAGTGTTTATCATTTTAAAAGAGAACATTTGGCAGAAATTAGAAAGACAACATCAACCATGCAATAAATTACTCTCTGAGTACCCCAAGAATTGGAACCTGGCTGCTATTGTTCTCTCTTCTCATAAATGACCTGCCTAGATTATACCATCACTCCAACATGATTATGTATGCAAATGATTCCAACAGTTATACAATTTGGCTGGAATTGTTCAGGGAACTAGGAAATGGACTTTGACAAATTGCAATTGGGGGTTTTGAAAATGAACTTTTATCATATAGCAAGAAAACAACTGGTCCTCTGCTCTCGCTATGCAAATTCTAGTATCAGACCACAGAGACAAGGGATACACACATACTAAAGTATACTCTGTAATTTGGTACAGTAGAGGAACGAATTAATCAAATATTGCTCTGCTTAATCAAATATCCAGTTCATAGAGAGTTACCATATATACCAATATACCACACATGGATGACCAGTTTTCAATGAATTACAATGCAATAAAATTCACTTAATTTGATCTTTCCTTGATGATTCAGAGGGTACTTCTGGGTCTTGCATTGCCTCCAGATCATCATTATGAGCATTAATTATCAGTATTGTTGGAGCATGAAAGAGGCAGTTAATTGAGACTTCTAGTTAAGAGAATGCTGGATAACAGAGATTTTCCCCCTTTTTAGATATTTATACTGGGACTGTCACCTTTAAGTTTTGGTCTTTTTACTTTTCTGAGAAATCTTATTGTTTCTAGTTGAGAATAAAGCCTAGAAAAATCAGGATAACCTATGTCACCTATATGTGCAAAGACTGATTTAAAAAATTCCAATATATAGTCATGTAATAGAATATTACAGTGATGGAACAATGGCAAATATGAAGCACACAAAGAAATATAGAAAGATCTCTATGAAGTAATGAAAAGCAATATCAGGAGAATCAGAAATGGATATACTTTGGCTACAAATATCTCTATTCTCATTTCTATCTCTCATCTATCTCTATACATCATATATATCTACATCTACGTACAAATATGTAATACTTAACATATTTTAATTTTAAATACAACTAAACATAGAGGAACTTCAGATAAACTTGGAAGTGGACACAAATATTCAATTTTTTTTGTTCATTTGCTGACTGTTAATTTATTTGGTTCCATTTTGTTGGTGCTTATGAAAGATTTTGATCCTTATTCTATAATAATTATGTATTATTATTATATATTATAAATAATGATTGTTCTGAAATGGACACACACAGGCAGTGTGAGTAGACAGGATGGGTAGATAATAGAAAAAGCGAAAACCATGCAGTCATGGACAGTACATACAGGTTCAAAGACATATTAGAGATGGGAGGCATCCTTCCTCCAATGCTCCTCCTCTCTTCTTCTCACGATAGCCTCATTCTCTATGCCTATCTCTGCCAGAATTATGTGTGATGCAATTTAACCTACCCACAATATATCATTCTTTTTTAAAATTTTGTCAGCAAATTAAAAAATTTACTCATATACATATGCATACACACATATGCCACAAAATACGAATTGCAACGAACATCGCATCGATTACCAAAAGAAGGGAAGGATGTATCTTGTGACTCTGCTGGTATGTCACTAACATTGATAAATGTAATTGATCATAGTTTTGTTGCCTTTTGTTGCTTGTTTTAACTTTATGTTGTTGCAGTCAGCATGAAGAGCGCTCTTTTGTCTTGCTTTAAAGTCTGGTGTTACTGTGCATTGCTTCATTATAATTCTTCCCAGGTTACTCTGACATTTTCATGTTCGCCAAAAATCAATTTGGAGTAATATATACATACATTCATATACAATAATTTTTTCATCTATTTCTCTATCAAGGGCTACATTTTTGTTTCCAGATTTTGCACATTCCTGAAATCATTGTTGTCTCTCAATCTTCTTTTCTTCCAGCTAATTAACACTAGTTTGGCTTTTTCCTCTGAACCTTAATTTTTTTTATTCTTAAATTATAGAGCATAGAATAAGGTAACCATGTTCTAGAATGGTGTTAAATGATGTTGTGTATGTGATACAGCCTTGTATGTTCTTTTGTTGTTTTGAAAAGTTTATTCTGAATTTAAATACCCCCCCACGAGCATTTCCATATACGCAGCAGAGCATAAAAAGGAGATTATATATGAAACTGTGAATCTTTATTTCATGATTTGTTTTAGTTTTTGTTTTTTTGGAGATGGGTGGGAGACAATCGGGGCTAAGTGACTTGACCAGTATCACACACTAATAAGTATCTAAGGTCAAATTCAAACTCAGGTCATGTAGACTTCAGGTTTGGTGCCCCTAGCTGCCCCATGACTTGTTTTTTTTTTTTTTTTGACAAAAGAAATTCCACGTCTCACTTTTAGAACTGTCCTACCTGCCTGTGTGTTTCTCATCTGTTCTCTTCTGTGCATTTACCAAAAAAATAAACCATGAAAAAAATAAGAATGGCCCTCTTTTTTTCCATCACAATTGCTGATCCTGCTCTTTTCTTCAAACTGCCGAATTAAAAACTGGGAGGAAAACAATCAAATGCCAATCAAAATGCCCCCCACTCAGTGGCCATGTCCCGAAAGTGCAAACCTCTTTGTGGGGTGTGATGTGGTGTACTTTGAATATGTCACCTTTCTATTAGGACATGGCTAGGATGCTTCATCCTGGATCCTTTGGAGACATGGTTGGTCAGTGCATCGATCAAACTTTTTAAGTCTTCAAGGCTGATTTCCTTTACAACGCTGTTGTCCTTATATAAATGATTTTTCCTGCTTCAGCTCACATCATGGTGCATGGTTCATACTACCTGGTTGGTTGTTTGTACTTCATTTTTGAAGAGGACCGATGACGTCGCAGGGTGATGTCTTGACTCGCACATGAATTGGATTTAAGTGGGGCAGAGCTGCACAAAGTCATCGGCTTCACTTTCTCCTCCAGAGTCATCAAAGCTCAGTGGCAGGACAAAAGTCAAGGTGACTGACAACGGCCTGTGATGCAGTGGATGACCTTGGTGTTTTCAATGTCTGACCAAGCTCTAAGCACTCCTGCAGTGCTTGCTTTAGGTGCCTTAATGGTCATTGCTGTGGGAACAAATTGTTCTCATCCACCCATTCTGTGGTGGGGGAAGTCTTCATCTGTTTGGCATAGACATCCCTCTAACTCACTGACAGGACTGAGGCCTATTGTTTACCCTCGACCTGGTTTAGCCGCTCTTCTGAGATGATGTGTCCACTGTGCATGCTATTTCTTCTTTGAGCCACAATTGAGAATTCAGTGAAAGGCCCACCCCAAGTGGATGAGTAGCCTTGAGAAGAGTACCTAGGTGGTGCAATGGATGGAGCACTGGGCCTGGTGTCAGAAAGACTCAATGTCCTCAGTTCAGATCTGGTCTCAGACACTTACTAGCTGTGTGACCCTGGGTGAGTCCCTTCACCCTGTTTGCCTCAGTTTCCTCATCTATAGAATGAGCTGGAGAAGGAAATGGCAAATCACTCCAGTATTTCTGCCAAGAAAACTCCAAATGGGGACACAAAGAGTCATCATACTATCCAGGATTCTCTGAAATCATCTACTTTGTAATTTCTTATGGTACAATAATAGTTCATTAATTTACTATAATTTGTTCATCCATTCCCCAAATGAATGGGCACTCCCTTTGCTTTTTTCTTGTTTCCTCCCTTTTTAATCCTTCCTTCAGGATCAAGGAGGCTTTTTTGTTTCATTTTGTTTTGTTCTTTTGCTTGTAACTATTCCCTCCTTCTGAAACCTCCATCCTAGACTTTCTTGCTTCTCTGGTGAGTTTGATGTATTTCTACACCAAAATGTTGCTGTTGTTGTTGTGGTGGTGGTGGTGTGTGTGTGTGTCTGTGTGTGCATGCACATACATGTGCACATGTGTGTTTGAGATGAGAGGCTTCTCTGATCCCTATCTCTCCCTCCTGTCCTCAATATATGTATACCTTTCTTACAATGGCCACTATAAGAAATGGAAAGTCCTGTCTCCTTTCTCCTTTCTGCACTTTGTGTCTTCCTCATTTTACTCTGTCTTTTCTTTTCCTTCTTTAAACCCTCAGGATAGAATGACTAGCCTGAGGACCTCTGATTTTTCTTGTTTACCTCCCTTAATGCTCTCTGAAGCCTTTAAAGTTCTCCCTCTACAAAAATGGTAGTATCCCACTATCATATAGTTCCTTTCAGTTGCTTAAATAAATTTACCTTTCTAGTTTTTTCTGTTTATGTTTCATAGTTTCTACTGAGCTCTAGTCTTACCACAAGAAATACCTGAAAATGCTCTAGTCCATCAAAGATCCATTTTCTCCCTCTAGGATCATACCTAGCTTAGATGAATAAGTTTTTCTGGTTACAAGACTATCTCCTCTGAATTTTGGAGTATTTTACCTCATCTCATCTATAGAAGCTGCCAGGCTCTGTGTGATCCTGACTGAAGTTCCTTGAGCTCCTTTCTAGATATTTGGGGTCTTTTTTTTGTTGTTGTGGGAGCTTTGGATTTTGGCTATGACATGGGACTTTTCCCTTTAAGATTTCTTTCAGGCAATGATTGGTGGATTCTTTTTATCTTCTCTTTAACCTCTGGTTCTAATAGGTATGGGCAGTTCTCATTTTTGATTTCTTGAAATATGTCAAATATATTTTTAATATTTTGATTTGTTCCAATATTTTGATTTGTTCCAATAATTCCAATATTGTCTCCAAGAATTATTGATTTCTAGTCTATTCAGGTTTCCTGGGAGTCTATTACTTGGATAAGGTTTACCACTTTGTGTTCTAAGCTATTTATTCTTCCAATTCCTTCCTTCTAAGTTTAAAATTTCATTTTTAAAAAATCTCATTTCATTTCTTATAGCCCTCATGGAAAATTCTTTTTCCCCCCTTTGAATATCTGTCTGCAGTTGCTATGGAGTTGCTTTTTCCTTCTAAACCTGTTTTTTGGACTCCTCTAGATCTACGATATTTTTTTTATGTTGGCCAATGTCTTCTTTGGTTTATTCAGATCTCCAGCTTTAGTTCTTCAATTGGCACTTTTTTAGGCAGGTCTAGACTCCATCTCCTACTGAACATCTGGGTGGGGTGGTCATCCTTGCTTGGTCTCACTCTGAGTTACCTGGGTTCCTGTGCTGGTATCTACCTGCCAGGGTCAAGTCCCCTCCAGTCCCCACATCTCTTGGATCTTTGAGGTTTGGAGTACTGAGCCATCAGGGCATTCTATGGCTTTATATTATAGAGTGCTAAGGGCCTCAGGACCCCTGGACCTGGGCTTATCCCTAGCTTGGTCCTGCCGTGCCCACTCTTTGCTGCTGCTCTGTGGTGGCTTCAAGGTTCCAACTACTTTTTGACCACTCTCAGGCTTTCTGATACCCATCTTCCTGAGGTTATCTGAGTGGAGTCCTCTATTCTTTCTGCCTCTGGGTCCAGAGCCTTGCAGTCTATACATACTTTTAGCCTATCTCTAGTCATACTGGGAGAATTGCCAGCTTCTTTGCCTATTGGTGCTGGTTTTTCTAGTGACTCCTTTCCTTAATGTCTGTGGGTTTCTTGCTGACTTCTTGTGCAGTTCTGGGGTGGAAAAAGCTACTTACTTTAGGTTTTCTTGGATTTCTTGATCATTATTTGCTATGCTGGGCATTTTAGTTTTGTTATTTTTTTCTTCTGGAGATCTGTGGGGATTGGATAGTTCACTTCCATTTAGGCAGCCATTCTGGTGGGAAGAGACTTTTAGTTTCAATATTTGCTATTCCTGTCTAGAAACATTGCTAACTATAGTGCACCAATTCATTTAGTTAAAGCATAATACTATTGAACATAAATTGAGCCTCATATGGACTAGATGACTTTATATATTTCCCTGAACCAAACTGAAGAGTCAATTTTGACCATAACCTAGATCAACCCTCTTCAAAAACCAAACCTAACCTCATGGTGTATTGTTCAAAAGGGTTGAGGTAAAGGAGTATGGGTGAACCAGTCAAAATCTATCACCGCTGCTGCAAAATCATACAATATAGTGAACATAATACTGAGTTTAGAATCAAGGGATCTGGGTTCCAATCTTGTTTCAGAAATTTATTAGCTGTGTGATCATTACTGGTATGTCACAATTCCTCTAAAGCTTGGTTTCCTTATATGAGAAATGGGGCAATAATATGTATATTATCTACCTCATGGTGTTGTTGTGAGAAAAGCAATTTACAAACATTAAGGAGCTTTGTAAATGTGAGCTTTTACTACTACCTCGAAGTGTATGTTTTACTAATGGGTAGTTAGTGCATCTTCCATTTTGAAGGACCATTGAAAGGACTGTAATTCAAATCAAAATACATTTTATTGATTCCTTTTGTCTTTGGAGCAGTCATTCCTACCACTACCCCATATCAAATTCTCCCTTAAAACAAAGAAACATAATTGAACAATGATATCTAATACAGCGACTGCTCCGGACAACTCGTATGCTGTTTTATCGTGGTAGTCTCCTGCCTTTCTGCTATCAGGGACATCCTATGTTTAATTGTTCTATGTCCTTTGTTCAAGGCCCTAAAGGGCCTTCATTAGCTTTTATGTTACTCAGAGTTTAACTTTCATTCACATTTCTATAGTCATTGTACATATAATTCTCTTGACTTTGATTATTTCCCTCTGTATCCTTTCATACATATTTCCATAGGTTTCCTTTAATTCCTCTTAATTATAATTGATTATTGTATAAAATATGCTATTAAGTTAATACAAATAGTATTTCTAGCCATAACCCTGCGGTTGGCAGCAATTTGTTTTCAGTTTTGCTACCAAAAAGAGCACTGTGATGTTTATTTGGTAAATGTTGGATTTTCATTTCTTTTTCTTTTCTTCCCTGGGTTATATTCCCAGTAGTGAGATTACTGAGTTAGAGAATATGAACACTATTCTTACATAATTCCAATTAAAATTTCAGAATAGTTGGACTATGTCATAGGTTTACCAACAGTCTATCAATGCACTTGTTTTCCCATAACTCCAACACTTTTTACATCTACTTTTGCCAATCACCTTTGCCAATTTGTGTGGAGTGAAGTGGAACTTAAGAATTCTTTCAAATTTTCATTGTTTTTGCCATCAGTGATATGGAACACATTTTCAAGTGATCATTTATAATTTATAAAAGTTCCTTTAAAAACTGTCCCCATCCTTTGACCATTTATCTTGGAGTCATATATTTGTGTTGGTTTCCTATATATCAGATTTTTATCTATGTGTTTTCCTATTCTTCTTTTTCTCTTAATTCTGTTCATTGACTTTATTAATACAAGTTCTAAAAATATTATGTAGTCATATTTGCTTTTAAACTTTATGATCTCTTTTATCTATCCCATGTTTGGTTAAACATTTCCCTCAGATGTTGTGAAAAGTATTTAATTTCAATTTCTTCTAACTAAAAAAAAGATTCAGGTCAGTATCCATTTCAAGATTATTGTTGCATATGGCGTAAGGTGTTAGCCTAAGCCCAATTTCTGCCAAACCGATTTAATCAGCAATTCTTGTTAAAAAGGGAGTTCTTGTGTGATGTACATAGATTTATGTGATATCAAACTAGCTTTAAAAAAAACCCTCTTTCATCTTCTCCCTTATTTATTTTATTCAACTGATTTACTTTTCTGCTTTTAACTAGTACAAACTAGTTTTGATAACTAATGCTTTATTAGTGTTAGGTCTGTTAGTGCTATGATCTCTTCATTTGTACTTTCCCCCTAATTATGTCCCTTGAGATTCTATACTTTTTCTTTACCAAATGAATTTTTATTATTATTTTGTCTGACCATAAAAAGTATAATTTGTTTTGTATAGCATTACATCTATAATTTAATTAATTTAGGTAGTACTTTCATTTTTATTATATTGTCTTAATCCTCAAGGAATAGTGAATATTCAAGTATTTAAATTTCTCTTGATTTTGGTAAAGAGTGTTTTGTAATTGTTGGTAAGCATGTGTGTGTGTGTATCTATATCTTTCTATGTATATACACATGTGTCACGGTAGGCTAATTTCCAGATATTTTATATATTTTTGTTAATTCTGAATGGAATTTCTCTGATAGTTTCTTCCTAGTTTTTCTTAGTAGAACATTTAAACTCAAATTTGTTGTTTGGATATTATATCTTCATCCTGGTAATTCATTGTAATCCTTTTCTGTCTGGAAGAAGATAGAAATTCTTCTCTATCATACTAATCCAGTAGGAATGTTTCCTTCACTTGAATTTGAACTTGTCTCTCTTCCTAATATATTGTCCTTCACTTGAACTATCTATCACTGACTTACTATTTGGAATTTTAATCTCCTCCTCCATGGTCCTATGCATCTATTCTCATAGCTTAGGGTCATCAGAAAACTTAACAATCAAATACAACTCAGATATATAAGACATTTTTTCAAAAACATTATTTATTAGTCAACTGTCCTATTTGTAAGATGCAAAAAATTATCTTTGGAGAAATTAATGAAATTTTATCCATCAAATGCTCTTCTACACTTGAATCAGAATTCTTATAGATATAGAGAAAGTTCAATGTTGCGATTGAAATTTGATATTTGTTATTACTTCTAGAGATATGCAAAAATTAATTAGACTTAACTAAATATCAAAGATGATTTCTCTATTAATATAAAAACAGAATGAACTCTTTGGCTATAGGAAAGGAAGTAGTATGGAAAAGTCTGGTAACCGAAGTATAAAGTTTTCTTTTTAATACCAGTGAAAGCAACACATCGCAGGTCTCTGAACTGTCCTTAGGATATTACTATCCTAAAAAATATATGATTAATTTAAGGGACTCAATAGTGCTAATGCTTCAATACAGTGATGGATCTGATGAGAGAAATGCTTAGTAAAGCAGGTTGTACCAGTGGCTCCTCATCCTGTGGTACTCTTCTCTTTGGCTTTGGGTAGCTACTCCGGAATAAACTCATCTAACATATTGGGGGGCTTTTTCTAGATCTTATGATATTGCATGAATACCAAAGAAGCATACAGACTGTCTATTGGTCAGCTTTCATTCTTGCTACACAACTGGTCCACCTTTTTTTTTCCAAACTCCTTTCTGATGACATCATTTACCCTTTTTCTTGTGCAATTCTTGTTGTCAAGGCATTCCAGTCTGTTCTTACCTACATCGTAGGTACTTCTCCATTACCCTCTGGGTGAACCAAAGTTTTCATTCATTGGAGACTATATTATTTCTTCACTTGTAGCATCACTAGAAGATACTGTTTAAAATGTGGGCATTTAACCTGATGGACAAACAGATTTATAGCATCTCTTTTCTATGTAGCCTCAAATTGGAAACTAAGGGGCTTCCCACTTCTTGACGAATGGCTAAACAAATTAAGATGTATGATATATTTGTCATATAATATATGTAAACATGATATGCATAATAGAATATTATAAGAAATGATGAAATAAACCATTTCATGGAAACGAAAAAGATCTTTGTGACCCGATGCTGAGCAAAGTGAGCAGAGAGAACAATTGGTACGAGGACAGTATTATAAAGAAAAGAAAAACTTTAGAACTCTGATCAATGTAGTGATAAAACTGTGGGTCCGGAGGACTGAAAATGAAACATGCTCCCTACCCCCTGCTAGAGAGTTGATGGACTTAAAATGCAGAATGATTTTTGGATATGGCCAGTGTAGATTGTTTTTTCTGAGCTATGCATATTTGTTTTGGGGAGTGGGGTTCTTTTTCTCTTTTAATTATCTAGAGAGACAGTGAGAGGAAGCATTTACCTTGCTGCTCCCCTGGACTTCATCATTGCTGCCTATAAGATCATATCAGCCTTCTTAGTACACCCTGCTCCCATGACCCTCCTCCCCTCTGACTGGAGAGAATGGCGAGTGGACATCTTGGCAGAGCTTCTCCCAGATCCTCTAACTGGAAGGGACCAAGGCAGCCATCTAATAATTTCCCACTAGGATTCAGGACTTCATCATGTCTTTCTTTCCCCTCATCCCTCACCCCCACCTCACTTTTTAACTTTTAAAAAATATATGTTGCCTTTTCCCACTATGTTGTGAGCTCCATGACTACAAAGACAATCTTATTTTCCCTTCTATTCTCTGTGCTTAGCACAGCACCTACCACTGGAGGGTGCTTAATAAATGTTTATCGACTGACTAATGAATGCTTGTAAGAATCAGTAAAAAAAAAAATAAAGTGAAAAAATAGACCTTTGGTTATGGGAACTGCTTAGAGTTATTAAAAAGTGCCTTGCAGTCTTCCAAAGGCAATCCAACCTAATCCTTTCCTACTCTATTCTGTGCTCAGTTAATGAATATTGTCTGTCCAACATAGATAATGAACATATATGCTAATACATATATGTATATATACATGTATTTGTATCTGTCTTATTGATAACAATAAGATTTGTGATTTTCCATCTCCCAAATCTTTGATGTTCTTCTTTGTTTTATTTTAATATATGTATCATCAGTCCCTCAATATCTTAAAAACTGTCTCAACTCTGGCACAGATCTCTATGTATTCTTGGTCAAGTTCAGTTACTCTTCCTAGATTTGTTTTTCTTAGAGACTTTTCTATTTCCTTATATAGCACCTGGCAGGGATTAAGAATCCAAATGTGGTGACTCCATTGTTAGTGATACTGAAAATATATTGTTATGAAGAATCTTTACAGATCGTTTCTACTTTTATCTCTTTGCTGTCTTTCTTTCCAGTTTCATCCTTAACTGGGATGATTTTAGTTAGTTGGATTTCTTGCCAAGTTTTCTATGAACTTATTTTTGCTTCCTTTGCTTCTCTCTATTTTATGAGGTGATAATGCTCATAATCTTCCACCAATCTTCTCTTTAAAATTTTTATAAACAAATTTGGATTATAAACTGATGCTGCTTTTGGCTGCCATTTCTTTCTTCTTGGCAAGGAGATCAAATGTTTTCTGGCTGAGGCAATTTCTAGTCTCTTTGGGTCATCTCATTGCAATGATAGATTTATATCAGTTAAGTTTCATTAAGAACGATAATTGTGTCAATATCTGTTCTTTTGTCCATTTTCCACTTTTCCTCATCAACATCTGATTTAAACAGGTAGGCTTGGGGTTGCCTAAATTGTACATTATTTCTTCTTTTCATTTATATTCTTTTAGCCTGATACTGTTATACTAATATAAGTATATTGATACTTACGTCAATGGTCCAAATGTGGACAGGTGCCTGATTTAAAAGCACGTACTACCTCAGAAGGACTAGTTATTTCTTGACTGCTAAAACAATGTTCAACACTTAGTGACTTCTTTCTCAGCTATGTGGCAAAGCGGATCAAAAATCAGGAAGACCTGATTTCAAAGCAAGCTTCACAGACTTACTAGCTGCGTGGTCTTGGGCAAGTCATTTAACTTCTGTTTTCCTCAGTTTCCTCATATGTAAAATGAGCATAATAATAGCACTTACACCTCTCAGGGTTGTTGTGAGGATCAAGTGATAATATTTGTGAAGCACTTAGCACGGTGCCTGGTATGTACTAGGTGCTTAATAAATATTTGTTCTCTCATCCCTCTCTCTTCCTCTTTCTCTCTGTGAAAGAAAGCATATACACACATGTACATGTGAATATGTACTATACACATATACATGTGAATATGTAATATACACACATACGTGTGAATGTTTAATATACACACACTTGTGAATAGGTAATATACACATGCATGTGAATATGTAATATACACATATACATGTGAATATGTCATATACAAATATACGTGTGTGTGGTGTATGTTTGCATGTTTAAGCCTTCCATAGAGATTATAAATCTTTGACTTTTTTTGTTTCATACTCTTACAGTGTGTTTTCCAACATATTTTTCCTCTACTCTCTCCTATGCCCTATCTTTTGTAAATTCAGAATATAAATTCATTTTATTATAATTGGAAAAATCTGCGAAGGTTTTCCTCTTGATCTTTTCATATCAAAGATGGCTCCCACTTTTTTTTATAGACTACAAGACCATATGCTTTGCACCCTAAGAAAGAGTCAGGTTTCAAAACTGTATAAAATCAAAGTTGAATGTGATAGGTACTGAACATTAGGGGAGTTCATTTCTATGTTCTTTGCTTAACTCCAGGATCTGAAATGCTGATTTAAAATGAGAAATGAAGCTAAATTTAGGATGTAAGAAGATCACAACTCTTTTCCCTGGGGGCAGAAGGTGACAAAAGGACCTAAAACACACATTTCATAAACGGAATGAAACTAAGTAAACCTTGTAACAGCACATATCTTAGAGAGAAATCTGCAACTAAAGCAGATTTTTGAGCAAATTGAAGAGTAAGGCATTTTAAAGATAAAAAAATTTAAACATAAAATATTAGTTAATGAACAAATATCTATTTAGCACCTACAATGTTCAAGGCATTGTGCCAGGCACTCTGGGGGCACTGAAGGAAACGAAGATCTGATGACTTTCTTCATGGAGCTTAGAGTCTACTTGAATAGCTAAGCCATTTCTTACCATAAAAACTCAACATTTGGGCGAACATTATGGTGAACAAATGATAAGCTAAGATGCTAGAAATGGCAATAGATGGGGAGGGCAGGAGACTGAATACATTTTGATGTAAGAAACATCAACAGGAGAGGTGATATGGCAGTTCCTTTTGTTCAGTCATTCCAGTTGTGTCCTACTCTTTGTGACTTCATTTGGGGTTTTCTTGGCAAAGATACTGGAGTAGTTTGCTATGTCCTTCTCCAGCTCATTTTATAGATGAGGGAACTGAGTCAAACAGGGTTAAGTGACTTACATAGTTAGTAAGTGGTTGAGACTGGATTTGAACTCAGGAAGATGAGATGAGTCTTCCTGGTTCCACGTCTGGTACTCTGTCCACTATACCACTTAGCTGCTATATGATAGTTACTAGTGAGAACAAAAGAGTGAATAAGGATTTTCTGATAAAGTTGGATTTGATCTAGGAAAAGACTAAAAACTCCCAAAGGGTAGAATTATTTTGATGCACTTGCTTTGTGTGATGCCCAGCTCAGAAGCATAATCAGATAGATCATTAAGAAAGAGTATTTTCTGAGGGTGAGTAAAATGTCACTGAAATCAAGGGACTGTCTAATTCACCAAGGGATAGAGTGAAATGAACTGTTCCACAGACCTGGTCCAACTTTTCTCCAACACTGAATCAGCAATTTTTTTCTCCTCTACAATCGGTGAGGTATACAAAGCAGCATTCTTGAGGGATTCCTAATACTCATCTTTTCTAAGGAGTAAAATAAATTGCAATTCAAAGACATGTTAGAAAAAAAAGATATATAAATATATATATTTTGGGGGTAAAAAAAATCCTTTAAATTTTTTGATTGCATCGAATTACTTATCAAGGGTGTGTGAATAATGCCAGGAAAGGATATTTTCCCCAAAATCAATACACTGAAAGTGCTGTTTTCAGGATGCTGTAGTTGTTGCTTGTGTTTCTGAGTTATTCCTATTGACCTGAGTTCAAAAACAAGGTATTGATTTATAAAGTACCTTCAGTAAATAAATGCACATTCTTGCAGCTAACCCTAATAACCTGTAGCATACAGAAAAGGGTTTCAACTCAGCTTAGTACAGCAGAGCCCATAGTATCAAGAATAATCCTTTCTAAAAACCATTAGGTTACCTTTATGTGGAGAATAACAACAGTGGCACCAGCAAAGAAAATCATGAAACGGAGGTAGAGAGAGGAAAGGAGCTAGAAGAAGCTTGATTCTTTAGGGAAGATGTTTTCAAGTGTTATGTTGGTTTCCTGACTACTTGAGAGGCAAAGGCAACCTGTTAGCTATTGGGTGATGACTTACTAACATCCTTAATGGATTGCTTCCCCACTTGGAATTGAATAATAAATATAAAGAGTAAGATGGCTGACTGGAATGATGATGAGGAACTACCCCAGCCTTATATTTAAATGAACAAAGAGGCAGTATTTCTGAGCAGCAAGGTATTAATTTGTTGTTGACTGTTGAGGATTCTATCTTTTAAAACAGAACAATTTGAAAGTCAAGGTTAGGAAATTGGTGATAAATCTGGTATCAGTGACCCATTTTCCGTGGGTCAGTTTTCTCTAGCATCATACCCTGGCAACTAACCTCTTGAAGAGGCAGGTAAAGATTGTAAATAAAATGCCAAACTTCTGGGGTCAGATTCTCAAGGGACTCCTGGGAAAGAAGTCCTCTTTCTCTTCTCTTCTCTCTTGACCCTGAGTCATTGTAACCTAAAGATGGTTGGTTGCTCTTAACCCATACAAACCATATATTTAGGAAGGAAATATGGGTATCTTAGTTTTTTTTTCTCTTAAGGCAAATGAAATAGCATCGAATACATTAGAAATCACCAGTATAAAGTGGGAACCAAAAGCAGAGAAAAATCTCTTGTTACAGTGACATTATGAGGGAAGAAATTAAGAAATTCACCAGATGGATTAAGTGGTTAAATTGTTTATGTTTAGTTTTCATTGAGTATCAGTATGGCATAACTATCTCCACTTTACAAACGATCTCTCATTTTTCTTTCCTTTTTCTTGGCTGTCAGATACCATGTAAAGAAGTATTTTCTTCCATTGGATTGGTAGAGGGAATTTCTCATTGGGAGCTCCCTATGTCCATGAAATCATAGGTGTGGTCCAAAAAAATTATGTCCTCAAAGCATGTTTTCTGGATGCTCTCGCAATAGGACTACATTTAGATCGAAAGGATCTACAATCACGAATATGAAATTGTTTTTCTCCAATGGAAATTGTGCTCTTCAATTTTGAGCCTATGTTCCATCATATAAGCCCACTTTGATAGCTTTTTTATGGCATGGACATTATTACTTTGGTTACTTGAAAGTGATACCAATGGAACTGAAGGTCTGGGAGCTCCCACTAAGCCAGAAATACTTGGAGTTCAGGTACAAGGACAGTCTCTGTATATATGGTGATCAAGGAGGCTAATTATCAGAAGACCAGGCATCACCAAATACTCAAATGCCTTTCCAAGAAGAGACAGGACAGCTAATGATCTTGAGTATAAACTCATTTGCAAAAAAAAAATTGTGGGGGACAATATGGAAGACTGTAAACAGTAACAAAAACAGCCCCCCAAAATAGATGAGAAAATAAGCTTTTAAAAAGTTTGCCATGAGATGCAACTAATTTAAATTATTACCAGAATGGTTTTTGTAGAAGCTGGAAGGAAGGAAATAAATTATCATTCAAAGTAATGCACATGCAGGAATTTTTATAGTAGTTTATCAGCACAGGCAATGATAATAGAAGAATGGCTCATAACACCTACGCACTAGAAAGGAAGTGATAATAGCTAGAGAGGAGATGAAGTTGAGAAGAGGAGATTGAACTGAACAAGCATTTACAGAATAAAAAAATCATAATATTGGACATTATCATTTACACACATCATAACATCTGATCCTCACACCAGTCCTGAGAGGTGGCTAGGACAGGGATGATCATCACTGTTTAACAGATGAGGAAACCGAGGCATGGAAAGGCTATGAGATTTGTGCAAGGTCACCCAACTGTTAAGTTGCAGGACTGGAATCGGAAGCAGGCCTTCTAACTCGAGTCAGTTTTTTTCTCCATTATATCATAACTTCCTTAAAGAGAAATTTGTTCTGGAAGTTCTATATAAAAGAAACAACCAAACAAAAAATCCCAAGCAATTTTTAGAGATGAGTCTCAACATGTCTCAGAAAAGGAAATATTCCAAACGGGAAAGACCACGAAGGTGTGTTTACTCAAAATAAAAGTCAAATGAGAAGAAAGTAGTGTCTACCAATCCATATGCCCAATTTCTTATCGTTATAAAATCTTCATAGGAATGAATCATTGTTTGTCCATTTTCAAAAAGTCATCACCTAGTGATGTCTTGACTTCTGTGTGAATTGGATTTAAGGTGAGGCAGAGCTGTACAAAGTCATTAGCCTCACTCTTTTTTCCAGAGTCATCAAAGTCCAGGAGCAAGACCAAAGTCAGGACAACTGGTCATGGTCTGGAATGCAGTGGATGACCTACAGACTGTATGAACTGAAGGCATTCTGATGAAAATACAAGAGGGAAATAAGGCGATTTTATGTGGTGAACCATGCATTTACAGTCACACAGATGGCCAAGGCATATAGAAGATAACAGAGCATTCTGTATTTATTAGTTGATTTGAAGAGAGAATTTGACTTAACATAGTTAAGTAGAGTTTTGAAAGTTCTCCTCAGGACAAGATTCCATTTATACATTTTAAAATAATTCTACTGTAGACAAAATTTCAGTGGCGACTTTGTCTAATGACTTACTAAATATTTTCATCAAGGAAGGCGTTCAAAAAAGTGGCTACAGGTATCATTAAAGATGAAAGATGCTTGCATAAATTTTGAGCAAAATGATTTCCTGTGGATGGGGAGATTCTTCTTATGCCATTTCTTATGTTCTTCTGTGAAGATGATTTGCTCCAGGAGCATGGAGGGCCGGAACCCTACAAAGGCTTCCTAGTGAAATCTACAGTAAGAAATTAGCTTGCATTGAAAACAACAACAACAAAGTGGATGAAAATGTTCACCGAGAAGATTATGCCATGTTGCTGGAAAGGCAGCCATTTAATTTAGTTTGCCCAATGTTGGGTGTATCTTGCATAAGTTCTGCAAATGGGTAACGATCCATACTGCAATAAAGCTGCAAGAGGAGACTGGGACTAGATTGCATTTGGAAAATGGTGCAATGCTTTCAGTGACCCCAATCTGCTTGCACTGCAAAAGCCCATCTCTTTAACACCAATATTCTCCTGGGGATGCTAGGTAGCCACAAAGCCTGTAATATTCCAATCTCTGAAGAATTAAATGAAAGACAGCAGCTGATTGGCAATTGGAAGTGCATGGGGGACAGGCATAAGGATAAGAAAGTGTAGGTGAGTTGTGAGCTCCTTGAGCGGAGAGAATGTTCAAACAGATGGAATCACAGATACTTTGAACAAACAATGCATCAGTTATGTCATCATTTCACGGACTAACACTGAAGCTAGCAAGCCTGTTTTGTCTTCTACCCAAACCTACTCCAGAGTAAGCTGCTATTACAAGAACAAACAAAAGAAAAAGTCTGAGCAGCAGGAAGGGGATATGGGAGCAAAGGAGGTGATTTCTGATTCTGAAGATTAAAATACTGCCCCTGTAATCTTGGCATCTGCATCTGGCTGGATGCCAATGGACTTTGGGTTCATGTCTGAATTCAGACAAGGACGTCCTCCTCCACTGTCTGCACCCGTTTCTCTCAACTCTAAGGACTAATTATCAGTTAGAGTCATGCTTAGCTAGACTCTCTTCATGAGGAAGGAGATCAGCTTACAACAGCAGTTTGCTGATGTAACTCTAATAATGTCTTGCAATACAATATTATAATTGCCACGTTTATAGGGGAAAAAACCAAGTTACTAATCCTCTACTTATACATCATGTGCTTCTTTTGTTTTTCACTCTTTAACTGGTACCTGCAGTTATGAGATGGGAAGATGTAGTAACAGTGTTCTTGTGTTCCTAAAAACTGAATGTAAAGATGGCACACTTTTGTTAATGGCATTTCTTTCTTCTTTCTTTTTGGTCCTCAGCCCCTTCCTTTGGGTATTATTTTAAACGCAATTTTTCCTAACCTTTCCTTTCTAAAAGTTCTTTAAAGTCTATTCATTTCTTGGCTCAGAACCCACTTCTGCTTTAGATGAGGGCAGATATTTGTATCAAATTCTGGCTGAAGCTCAGCCATCTTCTTTGTTTTCAGAAGATAGCTTTTATTCCTTCTATTAGACTTCTTATTCTTTGTTCCTCTCCCCAATCTGTGAGACATCTGCACCCTCTATTATTAAGAACATGTTTGCCGAGATTCCACAATTATTTAATAGATATGTATCTGATTACATGTTTGTTACACTTCATTAAACGTGCGATTCTATTGGTATGTATTTAACCTACTGTAAATATTGAGACCCTCTTGGCCTAGAAGACGAGGAGGCCCCCATCAAAGCATTAATCCTCTTTTTCCCCTATGGGAGCTGCTGTTACCACAGTCTTGTGCCTCCTCTTTAACCCTTCCATACACCAACTCAAACGGACTTGGGAGAACAAAGTTGACTCATGGGCCTAGAGTGAATCATATGCTAACATCAAGGGGGCTCCCAGTATGACTGTGGTCTCCTCTCTTCTGGTACCCATTCACCAAACACCATCAAGAAATACTATTAAATTGAAGATATATATGGGCTATCTTCACTTGTATCTGGTGGCATCCATCAAGGCAATTCAACCCAAAGGAAAATAATATTGGGGGTCCTTCTCCCACCTTCCATACCAGCTGCTCTGTCACCAAATATTTGTCATAAAGGAAAAAATACTCTGATTTAATGTACTTTCAATGCATTTCCACTTTCCGTCTTATAATTTTATAGGTCCATGGGTCACTTCTTAGCCTTCTCCTTACACATCCCAACTCCCCCAGTTCATTTTTCCTAACCCCAAATATCCCTCTGCCATATAAAAAAAAAATACTGCTACTGTTTTGCAGGATGCAGCCCAAAGACAGAAAAACAAATGCAGAAATGTAGCCAAACAAGGGACGTTTTTCTACTTGGGGTTTTCTGGCCACGAGTTTCTCCTCCTTGCCAACTTCACTTTCTTCTAGGGCTGAGCTTTAGGGAAACAGTATCCTCTTTAAAACCTTGAGGCTTTGTGTAGAGTTTCTAGGATTCCTGAATCAGGAAACGTTGAGAAGCTGCAGAAATCGCTTATCCCCAGGCAAGGCGCAGGGTTCTTTTCCTTCAAGAAAGCCACAAGCTTTAGCCAAACAACTGATTACAAACTGTAGAAGCAAAATGCTTTCTGTAAGGGTCAGAAGGCAATTTAGCTCTTCGCCATAAATAACGGATTAAAAAGCTTAGTTGACGCTATAAATTAAAAATGTGAAACTAATTATACCACCCTTGTAAAAAGCGAAACAATCAAATCATAACCCAAGTATGTGATGTGACAGCACCCACAGGGTGTGACGGCCCATGTAGGGAGGGGAGAACACTGTGATGAAGCAAGAATCCTTTCCCTCGCCCAGAACCACAGGTCCATTTCCATGCTGCAAAGCAGAAACAGTAGGAGCCCTCTTGTTCTCTCTATTCGTTCTTCATGACAAGAGTTTCATCCTTTCCTTCCCTTTCTCCACCCCTTCAATGCAAGCACATTACTCAGAAGACCCACCCATACCAACAGCCACAGCTGCACTGAACACTGTTCAGACAATTCAAACCAGATGGGTCTGGCAGGCAGCTGCTGCCAAGGCCATAATTCAACCAGGAATCCCGGAGCGTTCTGACCAACTGCCTCCTAAGGTTCTAACTGGAGTTAATTTCCCACTCCGAGTTCCTGGGTGAGGCCAGCTTTGTGGAGGTTGGGCTAAGGGAGGCTAAGCTGTCCTGTGCTCCCCCACTGCTACAAGTGACATCCCCCACTGCTTCAGAAAGGTTTTCCAAGCACATGCCATATTCTGCACCAACTGGCTTTGCGATCTGGGTTCCCATGACTTGTCTGCCTGATTTCAAAGCCAAATAAGCTATTTGAACACAATAGACTCAAAAGGCCTTCCGATACTACTAACACTCTCCAGTTCACCAGTGTGGGGGATTTGAGTTTACACAGTGATCAGGGCGATAGTGGGAGTAAGCAGCAGTATAATTGTTATTGAAGGTCAAGCAGATAGGCTCCTAAAGGCCAGCCCTTGGCTCAATTGGCTTTTCCCTTGGGCTCTCAGGCTGATCCTTGCTTTAATGTTGACCCAATGGCCATCTCCCAAATGAGGGAAGTGAAGGGCCGGCCAGAGTCTGATTTTCCCTGTTGATTTGATAGCAGTTTTGCTGGTAATCACACGGCTGTTTTCCTTGGGCTGTGGCTGTTGCTGGCAGAGTCAGCTGAGTGGGCCCTGCAGCCCAGAGATGGATCGATCTTATCGATCCTCAAGGCTCCGTGTCATTTCCAGGGGATTTGCTAAAGAAGTTACTTATGTCCCCTTTTCATTTTCACCAACTCATTACCAGCTGCTGCTGCTTCGGTGTGCCTGGGCCACACCTGGAAGAGTGAAACCTGGAGGCTTTGGTCATCTGATTTGGTTGAGATGCCTTCCTCCAAAATTAAAAACAAGACAACAGAAACCAACCAATCAGAGGCAAACACTGAAGTCAGGTCGCACCAGCACACAGCACGGGGGTTGGGGTTTGTGTGTGTGTGTGTGTGTTGTTTTGTTTTAAAAAGGGCAGCCTGGCCCTAGACTAAGCAATTGATCCCCTGGCTTAACTTTTAAATTAAGACCATTGTAAATTTGGGAACTTGAGAAGAGATAGAGAGGACACCCATAATCCTTTGCAAATGTCAAGTACCTCTCAATATTGGTTACTTTCAAAGGTAGCTAGGTTACAATGTACCGTGGTAATGAAAAAAAAAAACCCGTCAGGCCCACTCCATAGGGTTTCAGTCAATATACATAATATTATTGGGCTTTGCAAGGATTAAAGGTTGTTTCTCTCACAGCCTCACAATAAGGCGATTTCTCCTGCTGCAGGCACAAAAGCAGCCTCCTTGTTTACAGAGGAATCCAGGGCATTTTTGGACAAAAAGGGGGTTCAAACAACCTTTTAGGTACCTCCACCTGCTGGTGGATTTATGGTTAGCCTTCTTGTATTCCAATTGCTTCAACCACTCAGATTTCCTTTCAAAAAGCTCACTGATTGGTAGTTTATGTCACTTAAAATACTGTTCTTAGGAATGAGGAAACTCAAGTTTCCAACACCAAGAGCTGACATTGGTCACAGCAGGCCTTCAATAGTACAGCCGATTGAGAGAGTGTACACACAAAACAAAGATGTTTTCTAATAGGGCACCAAGGTATATTAAAAAATAAGAGATTCTGGGCCTAACCTAAAGCAATTTCTGCTTTTTAATCAAGAGAGGCAAGCCAGCTCTAAGAGCTCACTAATAGGCATGGGAGATGCATCCAATGAGGCATTTGGAAAAGGTCATAACCAAGCATAAGAAAACATAGAATTCATTATAACTGATCATTGATTTTAATGATGATGATGATGATCCCGAGGTAGTGGGATATAATTGAGTTTTCTCCAGAATTAGAGTTTGGATGTCAAATGCAATTTATTTGTGAATATCAGTCATGACCATCTGTGACACTTCCCATTTGGATAGCCCTTAATGTGTTTAAAGTATAACTTTAAATTACATGAACTCATTAACATATTCTATATCTTTTGATCCTCAAATAGTCCCATGAATGAAGCATATCAGTTATTATCTCTTTTTCATAGAGAACGCAACTAAGTTGTAGAAAAGGGAAGTGTCTTCCCTTGGGACACATAGATGGGTAGCTGTTCTAAGACTCTAAATTATGTCTTTTGACTCTTAGGTCTGTACCCTTTCTACTAAATGATTATTGTGTCCAGTGCATGGTGAAATTCTCTGAAAATTGCTAATCCATGATAATGCTTTACTAAGTAGAATATTTGATTAGTTAGGGCATCCAATTCATCAGTCATAGCCAAGCTGGATGAGAGAATTTACTGAACAAAGTTATTCCCAGAGCAACAAATTGGTAATCAAAAAACATAGATAGGTCATTAATGCAAAGACCTTTTAAGACCCCTTAAATAACAGGTCAAGTTGTTAGTGCCACCATATTAGAACTGGCATAATGTTCCTTCACTGTGTAAGCCTTGAAGGTAACTTCCAGCCCCACATCTATGATCCTATGACATTATGAATCCTGAGTCAGGAGACATGGGTTTAAACCCCAACTCTATTACCTAAGACCCATGAGATCTGGGCCAGTCACTTCCCTTACCTGATCCTCAGTTTCCCTATATGTAAAACGAGGGATTTAGGATGGATGAGTTCTAATATCTCTTCCAGCCCCAAACTCTACAAACCATGGTATTCTCTGGTGGTGCTGATTTTTCACAATATGATTAAGAGCATTATATAATGTGGTCACTAGTTCCATCAGCAGTACTTAACACAGTGCCTGGCACACAGTAGGCACTTAATTAATGCTGACTGACTGGCTGACTTCCTATCTGAAGTTCTGCAATGCAGATCTCAGCAAGTTAAGTGGGTACTTTTAATTTTTGATTCCCTAGTTTTTCTCTTAACATTAGTACCATAATCAAAGTGAGAAAAATTCTGGAAACGAATACAGAGAACAGCAAAGAAAAATGGCCAGATGCTGTCATTAGACTTAAGATCTAGGTCTGGAGTAAAAAATCACCTTGGAACTCAACAAGTCTGAGCCTTTCATTTTATAGAGGAGGAACTTTAGTCCAGTAAGGTTAACAGATTTGCCCAACATAACATAGGGAGCAAGGGAGAGATCTAAGAAGGAAATCAAGGCTGTTTGGTCACAAATTTAATGCGTTTTTTTTGTTGTACAGCAGTGTCTCTTCCTTAATGGAAATTTTGTGTTTCTGGTTATGGCACTTTGCAGGAGCAGGGTCTTTGAAACAGAAAAATGCCCACTCTACTAAGCCAGGGAAAGTCAGCAGCAAGTATTGGTCTTCCAAATCCATATCACTCTGTTGTTAGGATTGGATTGTGAAAAAAAAAGGGGAACTTTGTAATAGGGACCTTTTCCTGGAAAAAATGTCCACAGAACCAGCCAAACATAGTTCATATCCAAACCCAAACCTCTAAGCTATTCATTCTAGCTCAGGTCTCTCAGTGATGGCCTTTAATCTTTCAGGCAAAATGCACAAAATCTGGGGTTCCTAACTCTGAACCCAGAGATCATTCCACTACATCTCGACTAAGGAAGGACATGATAACCAGGAGTGTGTCCTGAGAAAGGTAATGAAGATGGGGATGGGATTGTATTTACACAAGGTTTAACTGAAGGATGGGGCACATGTCCTTAATGTGGAGAAGAGAAATCTTAGGTGGGGCATGATATAGCTATGTTCAAGTATTTAAGGGACTGTCATGTGAAAGAGGGATCAGACTTGTGTTTGGCTCCAGCGGGCAGAATTAGAAACAGTGGGTGAAAATGGTAGGGGTAGGGGTAAATTTTGGCACAATAAAAGGAAATGCTCCCTAACCATCTGAATTGTTCAAAAGTGTAATGAGTTGCCTTTGGGATGCAGTGATTTCCCAGTCATTGGAGGTCTTCAAGCAGAGACAGGATGGTCATTTGTAAAGGATATTATAACTAAGATTTCCTGCTCAAGTATGGGATTGTATTAGATCAGGGTTTCTTGAGATCATTTAAAAATATATTTTTATAAAGAGATGTCAATATAATTAGTTTTCTTTGTCATTTTAAGTATGTTATTTCATGCATTTAAAAACATTATTCTGAGTGGTTCCTATACTTCACTAGACTGCTGAAGGGGGTTAAGACACAAAAAAGGTTAGCAACCCATAGACCAGACGATCTCTGAGGTCCCTTCCAACTTTGAGATTAAATGATTGGTGTTTAAGTGGCAGTTTATGCATCATTCTGTACCACTCTCCTCACCATCTCTCCTTACCACACCACCTGATAACTTTTAAAGAAGACAGTGTGCTTATGACCAAGAGATTTTTTTTAACCTGTGTTCTAATGTGATTGGTTGATATGAATGAAGTAGAGGAGTGGATTTCTTGTAATTTCCATGTGATTGAGGTATGGCTCATCCAATAAAAATCTTCATCTTATAGCAGTACAAGGGACACTGCTCAATGGTTAAGTCATTCATCACATATATTTAAAGTTGAATTTACCGATATTTTATGGTATTGGATATTATTTCTATTAACATTTTATGCTGAAATTACAGAATGATTCGTGAGTACTGAATTTTTGATTGCTTTTACACTTGCTGGGACACTATTAAAGTTGATTTACGTTAATAGCACTGTAAGAAGATATTAACAATGAAATTTCCAAAAGCACTTAGCATCCCATAATTGGAGTTAAATGACAAAAAAAATGGGGATAATAAAGTAAAGGGAGAAAGATAGAAAAAGAAGATAGAAAGTTTTGACAATATTCTCTTTAACCTGTGATTCTTAGTACTATTTTTTTGCGAGATTGGTTTATTAAAGAATGAAATAACCAATCAGGAGAGGGGACGATGAATTATCAGTGCAATCCTAGAATGCCAGATGGAGAAATAGGTCAAGGGAAGGAGCACAGGATCTTTAACTGAAGACTCTCTGATTTCGGATTCCCATGGCCAATGGCCTTCCTTTCATCCTGTGTTGTTTGTTTGCCTTGAATAAAAGGAATGGATTTCATCGTGGCTACTAGATGTTGGAGGAGAAAAGATGTAGAAGCCAGCAAAATAAAAAGCAAAATAAATCCCTTGTCCCCTTTTGAGGCAGCCAAATTCTAACAAATCTAGTCAATTTGAAAGGTAACTCAGAGTTTAGGCCAATGGTGCCCAACCCCCAGACCACTGATGTTTGGGGTCTGTCAATCCACGTACATTCCAACCATCTCAGTAACTGACAGTATATAACACATAAGCAAATCTGACTTCTGTAGATGTAATAGATATCTCCCATATATGCATTATTAGTTTTGAAATGAACATGGATGCCACTGTGGTTAATAAAATACAAATTCATTTACCAAATTTATAATGGCTTTTTGTTATTGGGAATCTCTTCAAATGACAGATGCTGATATCAATTTTTAAATTATTTTTTAATAAAGAGGAGTTCTACTGTTTTTTTTTAAAGCAATTGGGGTTAAGTAACTTGCTCAAGGTTACATGGCCAGTTATTATTTATGGGTGTGGTGTTGAGTGTCTGAGCCCAGATTCGATCCAGGTCATCCCGACACTGGAGCCGGTGCTCTTACTCGCTGAGCCACCTGGCTGCCCCAAAGGAGTTCTACTATTGAAACAACTTGGAATGATTGATCCTGGGCTTGACCTCATGGACTGATTTTAAACTCCACCAGATAAAGATGGCAGTGGCATTTATTAAATCTTATTATGACCCAGGTATTGCACCAAGCAGGGATACAAAGAATGGCAAAAACAGCCCCTCTCCTCAGAGTGCTTCTATTCTAATGGGAGAGACTAATAATGTAATAATAATAATACATGCAGAGTAGATAAAATATTATCTCAGAGGAAAAATCATTGTGGGGTGGAAGCTGGAATAGGAAGGTAATAGAGGTAACATAAAGGGAAGAAAGGAAGGAAACATATTTATTAAGCACCTATTATGTGCTAGGCACTGCAGTATGTGCTTTTTAAATATCACATTTGAGTCTTACAAAAAACCTGCAAGGTCGGTGCTCTTACTGTCTACATCTTACAGATGAAGAGACTGAGGCAGACAGAGAAAAAGTGACTTGCTTAGTGTCATACAGGTAGGTGGTAAGTGTCTGAGACTGGATTCAAACTCAGGTCTTCCTGCTTCCAGGTCTAGTGATTTAGTTTCCTTCCTCATGATTTTGGTCCTATGGCTCTGGTTCCACACACACACAGTAGCAGTACTATAGTGGCTGATTCATCATGGCACGTATAGGTCTTACCTAATTAGTCAGACAGTAAGGGACAGATGTTGAATTGAAACCCCCCAAAACTGCTTCCTATCTAATAACATTAACAGCAAAATAAAAGCACACTAGAGAGCCAAGCAATATGTACACAATGTTATAATCAGTAGCATTGGATTCTTGATCGGCATTTTGAACTGATATAATTGGTTAATGACCGAGTCTCTTGAGTTGCACAGAAAATCCAGCTAAGCACCCCAGTCCTTTCCACTGATAATGACATACTGCAGTTATTGTCCAAGGCAAAATTTTTGCTCATTTATCAGCTTCTTAAAAAAAAAGAATTAGAAGACATCATCAGTTTCTCTCCCAAACTCAGGTCTGTACCATTTTTTTTGGTACCAAGTACTAGGTTTGAAAGAAACAACTTTGTAAGGGCTGGTATGGAGAGGATGAAAGTCACTTTTGCCTCCAAATTTTAATTGGTCTTACGAGTAGATCTCAAATCCACCTGTCCGACACACCCAAACAAGGGTAACCTTGCTACTGTCTTCATTTTTATGTCCTATATTGACAAAAGGGTACAAAATCAGAAAATCCTTGATTGAGGTGACTCAGAGTTGTAAGAGGTTTTCCTAGTTGAATTCATTCTAACAAGTGTGGTATACTGGATAGAGTGCTGACCTGGACTCAAATCCTATTTCAGACTCCTATGAGTTATGTGACCTTAGACAAGTCACTTAACCCCTCTTCTTCAGAAATGAAGGGGGGAGCAGACTTCACAGTCTCTAGAATCCCTACCAATATGAAATCTGTGATCCCATGATCCTAAGCTTCTAATCTGTGCCAAAGGCACCATTCTGGTGGAAACAGAGACAAAAATGGAAGCAATCCCCTTCCTTCAGGGAGTTTGCAATCAAATCAATTGCAAATTAAGGTATCTTTGCAGCAGTATTACTAACCACTCCTTTCCACACACAGCGTGGTCCAGACAAATGGGCCTTCTTACTTTTCCTTACCATCTCCTACTTCTGCACTTTAACTACTGACCCCCATACCTGAAATGTATTCCCTCCTCATCTCCATCTGTCAGAAGTCAAGGCTCAGTTCAAGCTCTGCCTTGTTTCTAAACCTCCCCTCATTCCCACCATAGTTGGTGGTTTTCTCTCAAAATAGCCCTTCTTCTAGTTCATATGTATCAAAGCAATCAATTTATAATCATTCTTTAAGCACCTACTACAAGACCAGCACCATGTTAAGCAGTGTAGATACAGAAAAAATGAAACGGTCTTTGCCCTCAAGGACCTCGCATTCTGTCTTAAGAATGAAATATGTACATGCTATCTCCCATGCCTGGAATGTAAGCTTGATGAGGACAGGAAATACGTAACATGTTTCTTAAAGATTTGTTGACTACGGTAGATATTAATGGATATGACGATATTAATATGGTTTATGTGCAAAAGTTTAAACTTTTCCCCATTTGAAAACTATTCAGGTTTTTGGAAACATGAAATCATTCCCTTGATAATTAAAAATCCTCAACTTTAGGGAGTCATGTTGGTTAAATATTTTACCTAATTTTAAAAAATTCAGCATGTGTCCATTTATATGTGCTTTAATTGACATGGTCCAATGATTTTAAGGTATTTAAACCCAGCATAACAGTTTAACAGGGATATAAGCACCAGGTTTTATTTTTCAAATTGGATATTCTTTAAGGAACTTTTGACCATGTGGATTTGGGGGGCAATGAATATTAACACAATTAATGAAAGTCAAAAAAAGAAAAGGAAATAGAGATTGGTAACTGATAAAGGAAAGATGATTGGATGAATGCAAGAATAAATTAATGGAGAGATAGATGGGTAATATAGATGGATGTATTAATAGGTACACAAATGGATAGATAAGTGGGTGACAGATGATAGGAAGATATTCATAGAACAATAGATGTTTAGGAAAATGGATAGACAGATGCATATGGATGAATAGTTGCCTGGAAAGTAGATTAAATAGTTGATACATAAATGAATATAACTTGAGGAATAAATAGGCACACAGATACTGGAGATTGATGTATGTGTGGCCACATTCAAGATGAGTGGGTAGGTAGACAAGAGAGTATAACAATCTCAACACTACCTAAATGGAATGCAATACTGATGGAGATGGTTAATCTTTATCTATGGGGCTATTTAAATTGTATTGAGGCAATGATCTCTTTAGATGGTAAAGGCATTTGCCTGTTAGAGAAAGGAATCTCTCCAGAGTTCTTTTAGTTGCTTCATGAGTATGCCATGGAGTAGCTGCTGCTAAATCGTGATACCTTTTAAATGCTCAACTCTAACCCACCCCATTGACTAGATGGGCATTCCTTAGAAGCATGTGTAGCTGCTTTCATGGAAGATGACAGAGGCCCACTGAACTCATCCTTCATGGGGAGCAAAACTCATTCCTTTTTGTCTCTTCTTTAATTCTAATATTCATATACACCTTCACTGGTAACCCTACTCTTGAAGGCCTGGTGGTGTAATTAATCCATGTCACAGGAAGATGTAGTATCGGCAGAATTTATGAGTGGGTTTGAGCTACTGTGATGAGCAGGGGCACCTCAGCCCCTTGTGACATAAATGCCTCTGCTAATTGGATTGCTGGAGCTAATCAGAAGCCAGAAAGAGAATGAAAAATCAGCATCCCTCCTGCTGGTATTGGCTGATAAAGCGGACAGCTCCTCTTAGAAAAGGAGACACTGCAATTGAATCCTCACAAGGCGGTCTCATTCTAGATTGCTATCTCAAAGGTTACTCATACTTCTCTCTACAGGGCCAGCAGGATGGCACTTCCTGAGAGCAATGGGAGAAAGGCTAGAATCATCGGAAGGAGATTTTGCTACTGAAAAACGCACAGGGAGAAGGGGGAAATACGAAAGGATAGGGAATTGATAAAGGAAGAAATTAGAAGGACAATAGTAAGCCTGCAAACCAGTGGTAGCTATGGATTTTCTATGACTCATGATGCCACTCTCTGGGCAAGGCATAGTTGTATACTGTACTCTTTGGATTAGAAATCTGATAAGAGAAGTCTAGGCTTAGTGCCCACAACTAAGGTACATGAAGGAGATGGTGGTCCCTTTCACCTCTTAGACTTTGTTACACCTTTCCCCCAGAAAAGACATTTGTAACGTAAATGCTTTGGCTAAAAGGGTCAAGAGAAGGATTCTAATTCACTCTAAATGTTGAGATTAGGCTGATCAAAGTTGTAATCATTCAAGCCTAAAAAATTAACATGAAAGTCATCCTCTGGTCCAAGATGGCAGAGAGAACCATCACTGAAATGGTAGATGAATAAGGCTGATAAAGCAAGGACTTTCCCACTCGAGAGCATTACTATCCCACCAAGAATAAACAGTTCTCTCTTGGTAAAAGACACTATGAAGCGCTTGAGCAATGGGCTGGATCTGGATGGACAGTCGCATATGGTACCTAGGGCTTCTCCAGAGAGGAAGCAGCATCTATAATGTTGGCTTCCACCAAGCAGAGTCCCCCTGCAGTTCTTTTCTTTTACTCTTGTATTCTTTTCTGTGACTCTTTCTTCTTTTCCCCTATTTTCTTCTGGAGTCTCCATCTCACACCCGGAGACACTCCCTAAGAGGGTAAATCTTCAGCCATGATGAGTATGCTGCAAACTCCCTTCATACACAAGTGAAGATTAAAAAAAAAAATCTTTTGGACGACAGGATAAAAAATAACCCAGTATTTATGCAAATTGCAAAGTAGTGTGTGATAATGAAAACAAAACAGTGTTGGCCTGCAGCCAAGACATGGTACCGATGGGGGCTCCCGACCACTTGGCTCCTGATTCTTTAGGGAGAGCAGCTGTAGAGAAGGAAAATAGAGAGCAGTCCCTTCACGTGCACAACCCCCCCCCCCCCCCCCCACACACACAAACACACACACTTCTCTGCACACATTCCGGTACCCGTCACCTCGGAGCCAGCACGGCTTGGGATCCAAATGGGGTTCTGCCTCGAGCTGCTGCTAGAATCATGCTGTCGTCCCCCACGAGCCTCCCTGCCCCCCATTCTTGATTCCCTTTCAGGAATTTACAAACATTTTCCACAGATCAATATCTGTATTGATTATTCATTGTGAGTGAGTCGTGTGTCTTTGGTGATCCAGCTTGGCAGAAGGAGCTGCCAAAGGCTGCTGCAGTTAAAAAAAAAATAACAGAAGGAGAGCAGGACCTAGTTCTTGCTGGGTCTGCTGCTGTCGGCAACACAGAGACGGAAGGAGAAAGGATGAGAAGGATCCAGCACCATAAAGAGAAGGAAGAGACAAGAGAGGAAGAGAAAGAGGGAGCAATAGCAAGAAAGACAAAGTCATGGCTGGGAAACGGGTTCCAGAGCATGTTGGCAGCGTGGGGAAAGCCCCAGTATTGGGCGTGCTGTTCCATGCACACATACTGTGGACTTACCGCTCTGGGAGTGAAAAGTGACTCACAGTTTTGGTATCTGCTACGTAAGAGCTTTGGGGGGGGATTCCTTGGCTTGCTGACAGGAAAGGAAGAAAGCATCAGCAGTGAGGTAAAACACGATTCCTTCCAACTGCCTGGCTGAGGATATGCAGTCGCCTGGGCTGCCTTGAACAGCTTGCTGCTCTCCTATGGCATGCAGAGGGAGAATAATTAAAAGAGCCAGCATCACTTACAAAGTGAGTAAACAGAAAGCCTTTCAAAACGTGCTCTCCAGCTAATGAGAAGCTGTAATTTCTTAGACTTCAAGGCAAAAGAAGACGGTGATGGGACTCCGTGGAGTGTGTGTGTGTGCGTGGATATGTTTGGGGTGGGGGTGGGGGAAAACGGCTAATTGTTGGCGATGTTTAAAAAAGGGATTACGGGAAAAGACAGTGAAATGATGACAGGAAAACATCTTGGACCAGAGCCAAAAAAAAAATCAAGGAAAAGCAAATCTGCAGCTCGGAGGAATCGCCGGTCATTCCTATCGGAGACTTGGATAGGAACTGGCCAGTGCTCCTAAGCTTCCCATGGGATGCATGCCTGGCACAAGGGGCCATAGCCACGGGGACCACCAGTGCGCCCAGCAGATGGAATGATGGAGTGCAAACTTGTACAGCTATGCCGTTCCTTGAGCTGAAAAAGGCGTGCTCTTGCCTTTTAATGGGAGTATCATGCTTGCTCAGAATTGTTTCCTTCTATTAAAAACAGCACCACCCCTCCCAATCTGGCTTCTGAGAGCAGGAGCGGCTGATTCTGTTTGTCTCTTGGGAGCTGCTGCGACATTGCAGAACCATACTGAAAAGGGAGGTTCAGGACATGAAGTTTTCCATTGGTTGGGGATCTGGTATATGTGCCAAGTGATTGTCTTTACCATGGACCTAACTGTGGGGATTGACTTTGGATTCTGCTACCAGCTGTGGCTTGGGGAACAGTCACAATCCCGCTAAGAATAAGACTAACAACAAGGTGTTCCCAACACATTAAAACAAAGCGCTAACCCTACATGGGATAAAATGAGCTGGATTCTCCTTCTTCCTGGGTGTACAGCTGATTGCTATAATCAGTCCCCAACGGCTATTTTGGTTCTCTTTTACTTGGGTGAAAGCCACCCAAAAAGCTAATTTATGCAAAAGTCTTTTGTCACAGTGAAATGCTTTATTAAGTGTAAATTATTTATTGTTACAATCATCACGATGCCACCATTGATGATGGTGGTGGTGGTGGAGGTAGTGCTGCTGGTGGTGGTGGTGATGGTGGTGGTGATGATGATGATGATGACAATGAGGGGGTTGGGACTTTGTCAGATTCCTTGGGTGAGAGGTCAACAGAGAAGATGCCCTTTGTTTGCCTGTGATTTTGTCCTTCACATTACTTCTTTGTTTGGACTTTTGGGCCATTACACTTTGAGTTTCCTAAGCAGAAGAAATATATTGTCTGCAGAAGTGAGCCTTGGGGAATACAAAGGAGGAGGAATTAGCCAATCATGGATGATTTTTCCTCCTTCCATTTCTTCAGTATTAACAGAGAAAAGCTTGTATGGTATTGGTGTGGGCATGTGTACTTGCATGTGCATCTATGTGTCTGCGTGTGCACCTCATTGGGTGGCGGTGAAGAAAGGGAGAGGTAGAATCAGGCAGAGGATTGGGGTATTTGTGTCATCCATGCACAGAATTCTCAATGCTGTAAGGCAGACACCCATCCCTCTGCTCTAGAGCTCTGGAGAGGCTGCGCAAACCTGATCTGAATGTTAAATGCAGGAGTCTGAATTAGCATACTAACCAAGTCATGTCAACCCCTAGCAATCAGTAAATGGCCGTCTTCTCTCTCTAAAGCTGGTGCAGTCGTGTATGCCAGCCACTTAACCATGTCCTCTGTCAGATCCCTTTTTGTGTTTGTTTTTTGTTTTTGTTTTTTGATGAAAGACTGGAAATTCATTAATGAGTAGGGAAGGAAGGGCTTCAAGGAGTTGTAATGAAAACAAATGACCCTCTTTAAACCTCATGAAGGCCAAATGGAGGGAGTTTACTGCTGTGGGGCCAGGGGAATAGAAAATCCTACAGCCTACAGAACATTTCACTAGAGCTAAAGCCAAATTGCTTAGGAATATCTGATCTCCATGGTTTTCAGAACAGCCAGTGGCCAGGAGATCTGTGTTAATCAAAACTGTGATGCAGCATTATCTTTCTAGACCCAAATAGAAGAAGGGGTGGCACCCACGACCCAGATGAATACCTTCCAATTGCTCCTGACCACTCATTCTCTAATTATCAAAGTTTTTGACCCCTGTGGAAGTAGGAAGAGCTGCCTTAGATCCTCTGGCCAGTTTTCCTGAGCTTTTGAAATAACAAGCATTCTTTTTGTTGGCTAAGAATTCAGGGCATCCCCTCCAGGAAGGAGCTGCTTTTATTTTGATCTATACCATGAGAAAATACACCAAGTAAAAGACTCAATTTCTATCTTCGTATGCTCCCCAACTGGAGCCAAGGCACACTGCCCACCAGCTGAGACTCTGTCTGCCACCGGAGTGCCAGTATTTTGACCAACAGAACTATTATTTTCTTCCCTTTTTGCTAAAATGATTAAAACCCTCCACAATCTTGATCCAGAAAAATAAATTTGTCCTTTTCACTGGTATGGCTTTAAATAAAAAACTCAAACACAGGTATGTTTTCCACTGAGAGACAAAAAAAGATTCAATAGCAATAGATATAGATGACTCTTCTTTTGAATGATCAAGATTCAAGTGTCATGGGGCGGGAGGGGGGAAGAGTGAATTTTGATCAGGAAGGAAGATTCATTCAAAGCAAGTCTCTCCACTTGGCAAATTAAGCTGTTCTTGCTGTTCAACCTGTGTATTGGATTGCCAATTTATATTCATTCTTGTCAAGAATAGTCTTTCTGTGTAGATCAGTTAGACCCCTGCAATAGTCAATATTCTCCACTAAGATTTTCCTAAGGATATAGGAAGGAGGGTCACCAGTGGCTTTCCATCTGATTTATCTATATCTCTGTTCAGGAATCATGGAAAGCTCTCCAAAATGAAATTTGGAATCCAGAAAGGGAAATGATTCTGATGAAGAGTAAAAGACGCAGTTGTCTAAAGCAGTAGCTAAAACTCAGATAGAAATGGGGCCCACGAATATGTACATATGTGGAATGCTTACTTAGTTTTGCAGTGTAATATTAGCTATGTTTTATTGTATTTTTACTTATTTTGTTAAATGTTTCTTAATTACATTTTAATCTGGGTCAGGTCACACTCAGAAGTGTTGCTGTCTATGTGTGATCTATGGGCTATGTATTTGACACCTCTGGTCTATAGGAACCCCATGTGGATGCATAGGGAACTCAGTGATGACCTTAGATTGAAAAGAAAAATGGTTATGTAAAATAATATCAGGAATACTATTGATTAGAAAGAGCTGAAACTAACCAGGAAAGCTCGAGATTGCATGACTTTTGAAAAACCTACATTGCTTTAAAGAGGAAGGGGCTATGGGTAGATAATATGATGATCATCCATAATGGGGAGAACATTGAGCTGTTCAGCTCATTTTGCTTTTGCTTCATTTGCCAAGGAGAATCATCTTTGGACTTGGAAGGACAGAGTAAAAACTGCTAATGGGGAGTCAAACCCCAAGATAAATAGGGTGATAATAAGATAGCAGCTAGCTGCCCCTGATGAGTTCTAGTTACAAAGCTCAGATGAATTATGTCTGTGGCTACTGAAATAACTGGTATACATGATAACTGAGCCATTGTCAGTGATCTTAGAAGCACCCCAGAGGATGGCAAACATCCTCATTCTCCAGAAGGGGAAAAGCACAGGGTCTGTAAATTATAGATCTGTGGGCTTGACTTGGGTTCCTGGCACCATTTGGGAATGACTTACAAAAGGAATGCTTAAGGCATATGTAGAGAGGGAAGCAGTAAACGCAAATAGCCAACATGGTTTGATCAACAGGGTAATGCCAGTCTAACTTCATTGCTACTTTTGATAAGACTTTTTCTGCTTGGCACCAGACTGGAGAACTAGGAATCGTGGGTAGAACTCTTCCTACCAATGAGAGCTCTCTAGGAGTGGAATGGGTTGCCTTAGAAGGGAACGGTTCCCATCTTATTGAACATCCTCAACAGAAAGTGAGAAAAACTAACACATTTGGGATTTTGCATAGGGATTATCTCTTTGGTGCTTTTTTTTGTCTGGTTGACCCTTGATTTCCTTCTAACCAGAGATCTGGTGATTCCAAAGATGTGCTTGTATGTGCCTCATCATTTGGGGATATCATTCTCTTCTTATCACTTTAAAAATCCTTCCTATCCATCCACTACCCTTATTTCAGGGCACCATCATCTGTGTTAAGTCAGAAAAGTTAACCTATGCCACTCTTTCCTTCTGATTCCTCTCCACATGCTCAATGACCCAGTGATATTAGCCTCCTTGCTGTTCCTCACTCATGAGCTTCCATCTCCTGGCTCTGGGGATGTTCACTGGTTCTTCCCCATGCCTCAAATGTTCTCTTTTTCCATCTCCCCTTCTTGGCACCCCTGATTTCCTCCAAGGTCCAACTAAAAATCCCACCTTTTGTAAGGAGCCTTTTCCATTCCCATTCTTAGTGCCTTCCTGCAGAGGTTATCTCCAATTTACCCTCCGTATATCTTGTCCCTGCATGGTAGTTTGCATGTTGTGTCTCCCATTAGACTATGATCTCCTTGCTGCCATTTTTTAGCCTTTTCTTTGTATTCCCCAGCACTTAAGAGTTCTTGACACATAGCAGGTACTTAATAAATTCTTGTTGATTGACTTGAGGTTATAGAAAACTGGGGTGGGGGGAGGAGGGAGGAGGAAGAGATGTGACAAGGGGCACCAGGAAGCTTTACCAGTCACTAAACTAGGCGTTAGTCATAGTTTGAAAGAATGTTCTTATGCAGAGTCTAAAATATGTGAACAATGAACTCTGCTTTAGCAGGAAATTTACTCAAATGTTCAGGAATAGGAAAAAAAAGCACATGATTTTCTATTACATTTAACCTCCATCATAATATCCCTTTCAGAACTCCCTGTCCAATGTATCCTCTTCTTCTTCCAACTGGTAATGGGAGCAGCATGGATAAAGGGTAACATTATTGTTCTTATTCCAAGTGTTTTTAATATTTTATCAACTGCAAGACCCGAGGCATGAAATTTCAGGCCAAACAGAAAAAATCAAGCTGGGGGAAAACAGCATTATCTGTGCAAGCATCCCCCACAGTGAAGAAAGCATTTCTTAAAGTACATTTCCCATTTTTCGTGACTTCTATCAAGTAAAAGACAAAAGCCAAAAAAACAAAAACCCTACACTGGTGAGAGCCCAAGGGGATGCATTGATGTGGTAGAAACTTTGGATTTAATTAAATACTGTGAGCACAGACTAACTTCCTTTGCAGCATGCCTGTGTTTGTGAGAACAAATATTCAATTAACAGTCCAAAGCTGCTGTCAGAAAAATATCTTATTCCCCTTAGAACATAGCATGCCAGCTTCCCATCTTACTCTCCCAATATCTATGGCTTTTTTCAATTTTTCATTTTCACTCCTCTTTAGAAAATGGGCACGTAATAGGGATATCTGACATTTATGGGGGAGTTTAAGCTATGCAAAGCATTCTCCTTGCAAAATCTTTATAAGCCACAAAACAACCTTATGACATATCTACCTATCTACATCTATCTATCTACATATATATGCATATCTATCTACAGATATTTATATGTACACACACACATAAAATGACAATATCACTTTCCCTCTTTCACTGATGAAGAAACGGAGACTCAGAGAAATTAAATAATTTGACTATAGCTACACAGTAGGATTCAAATCCAGATCAAGTCCTGCTCTTCTCAAGAAAGTTCTAACTTCTCTGGTGGCAGGGACCATGGCATATGATGTTTCTTTTATTCCCTTATAACACAGCACAGTACTGGGCACTTACTAGGTACTCAGTGAGTATTTGTTGAATAGACCATGAAGAAAGTCTGTTTGCACTTTGTAAAAGAACAAAGGAAAACAGTTTTATGAACACTAACCTTAAGTTAGATGAACAAATTCCTTTCTTGGGTTAGTCTATATACAGAGTTGTGCCAAAAATATGGGGGGGGGGAATCATTATCTTCGAGGCTAAAATTGTGGTCATTGATTACTACACTGATTATTTTATCCTAGAAGGGATCTCTTGGACTGCTATAAATGCTATTTTCTTGATTCTTACACATTTCATTAAAGCAGTGGCAGCTTTTGAGTAGTACAATGAGTTTTAACAAAATAAAAATACGCTACTACAGGAGCTAAATAGAGATGGCACAGGAATACAACTGGGAATTTGGCACTCAAGGACAAATTTGGTCAGGGCGGGGTTAAGTACACAGGCACTCCCAAGTGTAGTTGAGCGACAGCTCATAGGAGTTGAAGAGGTTGAATAACTGGGAGGCCAACGTATTTGAAGGGGTAAGAGTTGGGGTAAAGAAAACCGTGCTCCAGTTACTGGGAAGAAGAGGGAGGGCCCTGGAGGCCCAGAGATGACAGCAACCAGGACCTGAAGAAGAAAGGAACTCTAAAGGAGAAAGACTGAGTGATAATAGTTGAGGGAGGGTTTGAAAGTGGCAGTGAAGGGCAAAGGGTCTACCAACCTTCCTCATATTCCTGGGCATCAGGATTGAGAGAGAAATAGCCTTGGAAGGTGTTCCAAAGAGATGGTTCTTGTGGGGAAAGCTGCATTTAGGGAGTACCAGGAAATAGAATCAATATGAGAGAAAGATATCTCAGATGAAGGGAAATTGATTAAAAATAGTGAAGGATTTCAGAGTCCAGAGAGGAAGGGCGTGACAGGGAAGTAGAGAGATTGGGGAGGGCTAGGGCTGAAGTGAATTGGAAGAAAAAGTATTGAGGGGTAGCGGAGAAAAGGCTTTTTCTTTTAGGTAGAAAGAAGCTCTTATTCATAGGAATTAGAGGAGTAGGAATTGGGAATTTGCTAGTTGTACATGGTGAGTAACAAGTGTAAAGAATCTAAATTGGTCCCAATGTTCTAATTAGAAGTTTGGAAGGGCCCCTGATAATGATGACACCCTTTTACTTGGAGACAATGTGTGTGTGTGTGATATGATTTAAATTGTGATAGATTTAAATATAAATTATATGTAATATATATAAATTATACATAAAATATAATGTTAATTAGATAATAGTATAATAAACTAAATATAATATATAATACAATACCAGCTCTTTATTCTTGAATGTTTTACCTAATTCAGCCTAAGATGTCATGTACTTTCTTGACTTGTTACTATATCACACTGTCCTCATATTAAGTCAAAATACTAGAAATTTCCTTTTCTTTCTTGAAAAAAATGTTGGCTGGCTGTCTCATATGTTTGATTTTGAGTTTTCAACCCTAAGTGGGAGACTTTATATTACCACTTATGACATTTCATCTTGGTAAATTTGGGCCAGTGTTCTAGCCTGTCAGTATGTTAGCTATCACTCCTAGCCTTATGTCACCTGAAAATCTACTTAAGCTTGCCATCGATGCCTTTATTCTAGTCATTGGTCAAAGGTTCTAGACAGCACAGATCTGAGCACAGGCCTGAAGGACCACACATGAGATTTCTCCCAAATTCTAATCTGACCATTAATACTTTGGGTCTAGTGCAGTGCTCTTTGGATCTGTCCAAACAGTTAATTCTGAACCCTCCCAACTATTCGATCATCCCACGCATGTTTTCACTTCTTTGCCACAAGAACAGCCTGAGAGACTTAGTCAAATATTTTGACAAAATCTAGGCAATCTACATTTTTAGCAACTGCTTCATCTATCTAGTAACCCTGTAAAAAAAAAGAAAAGAAAAGGAAATGAACTTATTCCAGAATGACTCACCATTGGTGAAGTCATACTGGCTCTTTTATAATACAGTCCATAATTTTGCCAGAAAAGTTAAGTTAAAGCTCAAAGATCTATTGATTTGGAGACTCCAATTGGTTCCACCTATCTCCTCTCTTAAAACATTGGAATTCCTGGTTCTGTCCAGTTCTGTGGTACTTCTCCCATCCTTCAAGATCTATATAATCTTTTAAAGATCACTGGCAATGGTTCAGCAACCCCTCAAGTTCTTCTGTACTTGAGGATATAGTTGTATCCAAGCCCAGAGATTTGCTTCATCATGGCAGCTAGGATCTCTATTACTGTGTCTTCACTTATCTTGGGTATTAATTCCTTATTGGTCATTTTAATTTTATCCACTCCATTCCAAAGATCATCAAGTTGAATAGTTCTGTTTTTTTTCTGTCTTAGGTTCCTGTCATCCCATTCACCTGAAGCAATGGACCCATCCTTTCTTTGATTTTCATTTCCCCCCCAATAATAGCAAAATCAAAATGAAAGAAAAAAAAAGTCTGAGTTGTCCTTAAATTTCTAAGAGAAGCTCAGTTCATTCTGAGTGTTAACACTTCTCATTCCCTAAGAGGGCCACATTGTTTTAAAAACAAATTCATCTCTCATAACTTTCCCTTGCTTCCATCCATCATTTGTATGCACACACAAACTCATAATTTATATGTACATATAGAACACACAAATATACACATTAAATATTTTTATATATAGGGAACTTAGCAACTGATAGAGTTAAATTTATTTCATATTTAGTGTATAATTGTAATTTAATATTATATATTGAATGCAACCTGGTTCCAATTAGTGCGAAAAACAATTTCCCCTGAAGTAATCACACTATTCAAATTTATATCCATTGGCCTGGAACAAATGACCATATTTCACATAATTCTCAATTAGTGTGAATTTGAATATATAAGATCACTTCAGGGAATTCATTATTTGCACTAATAAGTATTTAGCTGTATAGAAGTTATATGATGTTGTAGATTATATAACACATTATATATTTATTATCCAAATTATATTTTGTATGCAATATTTAGTCTCTCTATATATATTTAGAGTCTGTTTGCCAGTTCTATGTATATCTATATGGTCTCATTAATAACTGCCCCCTTTGTCCTTATCAAAATTCTTTTCTTCATTCAAAATTTCATTCTCCATTTGAATTCAACAAACATTCATTAAGCACCTATCATGTTCAGGGCATTGTACAGTGTTCTGAGAAGGGAAAAACAAAGCCAGGTACTGCTCTTATGAAATTAAATTCTTTTGGAGATGCACCATTTAAAGAGAGAAGTAAATATAAAGGACCATAATATCAGGTCGATGAGAAGCCTAACAGCCAGGGGAACTTAGGAAAGGAGTTAGGAATTGGTACCTGACCCTTGGCAGAGGCTAGTGATTCTTGGAGGTGGAGGGAAGGAAGGCATACACTTCAGTCATGGGGGTGGGCTGCTTAAAGGCAGACATTTAGGGAACAACTAGAGGGTCAGTTCTTTGGATCTTCCTATTCATCTTGGGCTGACTTTTCAGTGTCATTTTAATCTGTAGGATTTTCTCATTTTTCTGAACCTTTTGAAATCTGCTCACGCAAAGCCTATTATTCATGCCAGAATATTCCTGTTCTATCATAATTTTTAGATGGAATGGTTAGCTTGCCCAAAGTCCCCATTTTTTTTTCCATTTCAGCAACCAATTGCTCCTTTTTGTTGAGAATTGGATCCAGAAAAGACTTTGCCCATGTTGCTTCCTCTACCTCTTGAGGGATGAAATGACCATTAAGGTAAGTCAAGAAGTTATTAG